>NW_028239116.1:0-160841 GCF_036417535.1 Chlamydotis macqueenii
TTTCCTTGCTGAGCCTTTTCACGTTGGAGATTAGCTGGACATTTGCCGGTTTAGTGCCTTGTTTCTTCTGCGCAGCTTGCACAAAGCTCATTGCGGCTTTCGCGGTTCGAGTTGTGCATCGCCGGAGCTCTGCGGGAAAGAGCGAGAGAAGAGCCGCGAAAGCTCCGAGTGCGGCCAGCTCGCGTGTAGCCGCGAATGTGCGCTGTTCGCCGGTTGCAGGGCGAGTGCCTTCTGCGCGGCTGCTTCCAAGTTGACGGTAACTGCCAGCGTGCTAGCTGTGTAGGACAGTGAAGAGGCTGACGCGTGTGTGTCCGTAGAGCTGCTAGAAAGCGTACGTGACGAGCAGGAAGGGCTTTCAGAGCAGCCGGTTCTCGTCTTGCACAGTCGCCACACATCCGCACTTTTAGTGCCTCAGAACCCCGGACAGCTTGCAAAACACGGCTGTAACTGTCCCAGCGCAAGCTGTTCAGGAAAGCACAGAAACGCGATGTTCGCGTGCTTTTAGCGCTGCTCGCAAGAAGCCTCCGGAGCAGGCACTTCTCGTGCAGCAACAACCGTGCCTGCTACGATCTTTCCTAGCCTCTTTTCCTCCGGGCAGCCGGCTTGAGCTGATGTGAAGTGTTGGTGGGCAAATCATCCAGAGAAGCGTCGCAATGCTTCTGGGCTGTTAGCAAGAGCTTTCCTTGCTGAGCCTTTTCACGTTGGAGATTAGCTGGACATTTGCCGGTTTAGTGCCTTGTTTCTTCTGCGCAGCTTGCACAAAGCTCATTGCGGCTTTCGCGGTTCGAGTTGTGCATCGCCGGAGCTCTGCGGGAAAGAGCGAGAGAAGAGCCGCGAAAGCTCCGAGTGCGGCCAGCTCGCGTGTAGCCGCGAATGTGCGCTGTTCGCCGGTTGCAGGGCGACTGCCTTCTGCGCGGCTGCTTCCAAGTTGACGGTAACTGCCAGCGTGCTAGCTGTGTAGGACAGTGAAGAGGCTGACGCGTGTGTGTCCGTAGAGCTGCTAGAAAGCGTACGTGACGAGCAGGAAGGGCTTTCAGAGCAGCCGGTTCTCGTCTTGCACAGTCGCCACACATCCGCACTTTTAGTGCCTCAGAACCCGGACAGCTTGCAAAACACGGCTGTAACTGTCCCAGCGCAAGCTGTTCAGGAAAGCACAGAAACGCGATGTTCACGTGCTTTTAGCGCTGCTCGCAAGAAGCCTCCGGAGCAGGCACTTCTCGTGCAGCAACAACCGTGCCTGCTACGATCTTTCCTAGCCTCTTTTCCTCCGGGCAGCCGGCTTGAGCTGATGTGAAGTGTTGGTGGGCAAATCATCCAGAGAAGCGTCGCAATGCTTCTGGGCTGTTAGCAAGAGCTTTCCTTGCTGAGCCTTTTCACGTTGGAGATTAGCTGGACATTTGCCGGTTTAGTGCCTTGTTTCTTCTGCGCAGCTTGCACAAAGCTCATTGCGGCTTTCGCGGTTCGAGTTGTGCATCGCCGGAGCTCTGCGGGAAAGAGCGAGAGAAGAGCCGCGAAAGCTCCGAGTGCGGCCAGCTCGCGTGTAGCCGCGAATGTGCGCTGTTCGCCGGTTGCAGGGCGACTGCCTTCTGCGCGGCTGCTTCCAAGTTGACGGTAACTGCCAGCGTGCTAGCTGTGTAGGACAGTGAAGAGGCTGACGCGTGTGTGTCCGTAGAGCTGCTAGAAAGCGTACGTGAAGAGCAGGAAGGGCTTTCAGAGCAGCCGGTTCTCGTCTTGGACAGTCGCCACACATCCGCACTTTTAGTGCCTCAGAACCCCGGACAGCTTGCAAAACACGGCTGTAACTGTCCCAGCGCAAGCTGTTCAGGAAAGCACAGAAACGCGATGTTCGCGTGCTTTTAGCGCTGCTCGCAAGAAGCCTCCGGAGCAGGCACTTCTCGTGCAGCAACAACCGTGCCTGCTACGATCTTTCCTAGCCTCTTTTCCTCCGGGCAGCCGGCTTGAGCTGATGTGAAGTGTTGGTGGGCAAATCATCCAGAGAAGAGTCGCAATGCTTCTGGGCTGTTAGCAAGAGCTTTCCTTGCTGACCCTTTTCACGTTGGAGATTAGCTGGACATTTGCCGGTTTAGTGCCTTGTTTCTTCTGCGCAGCTTGCACAAAGCTCATTGCGGCTTTCGCGGTTCGAGTTGTGCATCGCCGGAGCTCTGCGGGAAAGAGCGAGAGAAGAGCCGCGAAAGCTCCGAGTGCGGCCAGCTCGCGTGTAGCCGCGAATGTGCGCTGTTCGCCGGTTGCAGGGCGACTGCCTTCTGCGCGGCTGCTTCCAAGTTGACGGTAACTGCCAGCGTGCTAGCTGTGTAGGACAGTGAAGAGGCTGACGCGTGTGTGTCCGTAGAGCTGCTAGAAAGCGTACGTGACGAGCAGGAAGGGCTTTCAGAGCAGCCGGTTCTCGTCTTGGACAGTCGCCACACATCCGCACTTTTAGTGCCTCAGAACCCCGGACAGCTTGCAAAACACGGCTGTAACTGTCCCAGCGCAAGCTGTTCAGGAAAGCACAGAAACGCGATGTTCGCGTGCTTTTAGCGCTGCTCGCAAGAAGCCTCCGGAGCAGGCACTTCTCGTGCAGCAACAACCGTGCCTGCTACGATCTTTCCTAGCCTCTTTTCCTCCGGGCAGCCGGCTTGAGCTGATGTGAAGTGTTGGTGGGCAAATCATCCAGAGAAGCGTCGCAATGCTTCTGGGCTGTTAGCAAGAGCTTTCCTTGCTGAGCCTTTTCACGTTGGAGATTAGCTGGACATTTGCCGGTTTAGTGCCTTGTTTCTTCTGCGCAGCTTGCACAAAGCTCATTGCGGCTTTCGCGGTTCGAGTTGTGCATCGCCGGAGCTCTGCGGGAAAGAGCGAGAGAAGAGCCGCGAAAGCTCCGAGTGCGGCCAGCTCGCGTGTAGCCGCGAATGTGCGCTGTTCGCCGGTTGCAGGGCGAGTGCCTTCTGCGCGGCTGCTTCCAAGTTGACGGTAACTGCCAGCGTGCTAGCTGTGTAGGACAGTGAAGAGGCTGACGCGTGTGTGTCCGTAGAGCTGCTAGAAAGCGTACGTGACGAGCAGGAAGGGCTTTCAGAGCAGCCGGTTCTCGTCTTGCACAGTCGCCACACATCCGCACTTTTAGTGCCTCAGAACCCCGGACAGCTTGCAAAACACGGCTGTAACTGTCCCAGCGCAAGCTGTTCAGGAAAGCACAGAAACGCGATGTTCGCGTGCTTTTAGCGCTGCTCGCAAGAAGCCTCCGGAGCAGGCACTTCTCGTGCAGCAACAACCGTGCCTGCTACGATCTTTCCTAGCCTCTTTTCCTCCGGGCAGCCGGCTTGAGCTGATGTGAAGTGTTGGTGGGCAAATCATCCAGAGAAGCGTCGCAATGCTTCTGGGCTGTTAGCAAGAGCTTTCCTTGCTGAGCCTTTTCACGTTGGAGATTAGCTGGACATTTGCCGGTTTAGTGCCTTGTTTCTTCTGCGCAGCTTGCACAAAGCTCATTGCGGCTTTCGCGGTTCGAGTTGTGCATCGCCGGAGCTCTGCGGGAAAGAGCGAGAGAAGAGCCGCGAAAGCTCCGAGTGCGGCCAGCTCGCGTGTAGCCGCGAATGTGCGCTGTTCGCCGGTTGCAGGGCGACTGCCTTCTGCGCGGCTGCTTCCAAGTTGACGGTAACTGCCAGCGTGCTAGCTGTGTAGGACAGTGAAGAGGCTGACGCGTGTGTGTCCGTAGAGCTGCTAGAAAGCGTACGTGACGAGCAGGAAGGGCTTTCAGAGCAGCCGGTTCTCGTCTTGCACAGTCGCCACACATCCGCACTTTTAGTGCCTCAGAACCCCGGACAGCTTGCAAAACACGGCTGTAACTGTCCCAGCGCAAGCTGTTCAGGAAAGCACAGAAACGCGATGTTCGCGTGCTTTTAGCGCTGCTCGCAAGAAGCCTCCGGAGCAGGCACTTCTCGTGCAGCAACAACCGTGCCTGCTACGATCTTTCCTAGCCTCTTTTCCTCCGGGCAGCCGGCTTGAGCTGATGTGAAGTGTTGGTGGGCAAATCATCCAGAGAAGCGTCGCAATGCTTCTGGGCTGTTAGCAAGAGCTTTCCTTGCTGACCCTTTTCACGTTGGAGATTAGCTGGACATTTGCCGGTTTAGTGCCTTGTTTCTTCTGCGCAGCTTGCACAAAGCTCATTGCGGCTTTCGCGGTTCGAGTTGTGCATCGCCGGAGCTCTGCGGGAAAGAGCGAGAGAAGAGCCGCGAAAGCTCCGAGTGCGGCCAGCTCGCGTGTAGCCGCGAATGTGCGCTGTTCGCCGGTTGCAGGGCGACTGCCTTCTGCGCGGCTGCTTCCAAGTTGACGGTAACTGCCAGCGTGCTAGCTGTGTAGGACAGTGAAGAGGCTGACGCGTGTGTGTCCGTAGAGCTGCTAGAAAGCGTACGTGAAGAGCAGGAAGGGCTTTCAGAGCAGCCGGTTCTCGTCTTGGACAGTCGCCACACATCCGCACTTTTAGTGCCTCAGAACCCCGGACAGCTTGCAAAACACGGCTGTAACTGTCCCAGCGCAAGCTGTTCAGGAAAGCACAGAAACGCGATGTTCGCGTGCTTTTAGCGCTGCTCGCAAGAAGCCTCCGGAGCAGGCACTTCTCGTGCAGCAACAACCGTGCCTGCTACGATCTTTCCTAGCCTCTTTTCCTCCGGGCAGCCGGCTTGAGCTGATGTGAAGTGTTGGTGGGCAAATCATCCAGAGAAGAGTCGCAATGCTTCTGGGCTGTTAGCAAGAGCTTTCCTTGCTGACCCTTTTCACGTTGGAGATTAGCTGGACATTTGCCGGTTTAGTGCCTTGTTTCTTCTGCGCAGCTTGCACAAAGCTCATTGCGGCTTTCGCGGTTCGAGTTGTGCATCGCCGGAGCTCTGCGGGAAAGAGCGAGAGAAGAGCCGCGAAAGCTCCGAGTGCGGCCAGCTCGCGTGTAGCCGCGAATGTGCGCTGTTCGCCGGTTGCAGGGCGACTGCCTTCTGCGCGGCTGCTTCCAAGTTGACGGTAACTGCCAGCGTGCTAGCTGTGTAGGACAGTGAAGAGGCTGACGCGTGTGTGTCCGTAGAGCTGCTAGAAAGCGTACGTGACGAGCAGGAAGGGCTTTCAGAGCAGCCGGTTCTCGTCTTGGACAGTCGCCACACATCCGCACTTTTAGTGCCTCAGAACCCCGGACAGCTTGCAAAACACGGCTGTAACTGTCCCAGCGCAAGCTGTTCAGGAAAGCACAGAAACGCGATGTTCGCGTGCTTTTAGCGCTGCTCGCAAGAAGCCTCCGGAGCAGGCACTTCTCGTGCAGCAACAACCGTGCCTGCTACGATCTTTCCTAGCCTCTTTTCCTCCGGGCAGCCGGCTTGAGCTGATGTGAAGTGTTGGTGGGCAAATCATCCAGAGAAGCGTCGCAATGCTTCTGGGCTGTTAGCAAGAGCTTTCCTTGCTGAGCCTTTTCACGTTGGAGATTAGCTGGACATTTGCCGGTTTAGTGCCTTGTTTCTTCTGCGCAGCTTGCACAAAGCTCATTGCGGCTTTCGCGGTTCGAGTTGTGCATCGCCGGAGCTCTGCGGGAAAGAGCGAGAGAAGAGCCGCGAAAGCTCCGAGTGCGGCCAGCTCGCGTGTAGCCGCGAATGTGCGCTGTTCGCCGGTTGCAGGGCGACTGCCTTCTGCGCGGCTGCTTCCAAGTTGACGGTAACTGCCAGCGTGCTAGCTGTGTAGGACAGTGAAGAGGCTGACGCGTGTGTGTCCGTAGAGCTGCTAGAAAGCGTACGTGACGAGCAGGAAGGGCTTTCAGAGCAGCCGGTTCTCGTCTTGCACAGTCGCCACACATCCGCACTTTTAGTGCCTCAGAACCCCGGACAGCTTGCAAAACACGGCTGTAACTGTCCCAGCGCAAGCTGTTCAGGAAAGCACAGAAACGCGATGTTCGCGTGCTTTTAGCGCTGCTCGCAAGAAGCCTCCGGAGCAGGCACTTCTCGTGCAGCAACAACCGTGCCTGCTACGATCTTTCCTAGCCTCTTTTCCTCCGGGCAGCCGGCTTGAGCTGATGTGAAGTGTTGGTGGGCAAATCATCCAGAGAAGCGTCGCAATGCTTCTGGGCTGTTAGCAAGAGCTTTCCTTGCTGAGCCTTTTCACGTTGGAGATTAGCTGGACATTTGCCGGTTTAGTGCCTTGTTTCTTCTGCGCAGCTTGCACAAAGCTCATTGCGGCTTTCGCGGTTCGAGTTGTGCATCGCCGGAGCTCTGCGGGAAAGAGCGAGAGAAGAGCCGCGAAAGCTCCGAGTGCGGCCAGCTCGCGTGTAGCCGCGAATGTGCGCTGTTCGCCGGTTGGAGGGCGACTGCCTTCTGCGCGGCTGCTTCCAAGTTGACGGTAACTGCCAGCGTGCTAGCTGTGTAGGACAGTGAAGAGGCTGACGCGTGTGTGTCCGTAGAGCTGCTAGAAAGCGTACGTGAAGAGCAGGAAGGGCTTTCAGAGCAGCCGGTTCTCGTCTTGGACAGTCGCCACACATCCGCACTTTTAGTGCCTCAGAACCCCGGACAGCTTGCAAAACACGGCTGTAACTGTCCCAGCGCAAGCTGTTCAGGAAAGCACAGAAACGCGATGTTCGCGTGCTTTTAGCGCTGCTCGCAAGAAGCCTCCGGAGCAGGCACTTCTCGTGCCCCACAGTTTTGAGGAATCAGCTAGCAAAGGACTTGGAATCATGGGAACCACCTTCAGAAGAAGGGAAGGTGTTACAGTATGTAGACGACCTTCTTATTGCAACCAGAACCAAAGAATCCTGTGTCATTTGGACCGTGAGTCTGTTAAATTTCCTGGGACTACAGGGATATCGGGTTTCTAAGAAAAAGGCACAGGCGTTGTTACAACCCCAGGTCACGTACCTGGGGTACGAGATCAGTGCCGGACAACGGATCCTAGGACAAGCCCGGAAAGAGGCCATATGCCAAAGCCCCCGACCACAAACTATAAAGGAACTACGGACATTCTTAGGAATGACAGGGTGGTGCCAACTTTGGATATGTGATTATGGTCTGCCTGTTTAAGCCACTCTATTCCCTGATAGCAGCTAACCAAAAGGATCTCCAGTGGGATGCTGAGTCAGATCGAGCCTTCCATCAGCTGAAGAAAGCCCTGATGTCGGCATCAGCATTGGGACTTCCTGATGTGAGTAAGCCATTTTTTCTATTTTCCCACGAAAAACAAGGAATGGCACTAGGAATATTGGCACAAGATTTGGGACCATACAGACGGGCGGTAGCATACTTCTCCAAACAGCTGGATGCCGCTGCGAAAGGGTGGCTGTTCTGGTTTTGTTAGTGGGGGGGTGCTAAGGTGGTAGCTTCTGTAGGAAACTGCTAGAAGTCGCTCCCCTTTGTTCAGTGGACTTGGCCGGGCCTAGGGCGGACCCACTGCTGGCCAAGGCCGAGCCAATTGGTAGCAGAATGTTCTGTGATAATGCCTCTGCTATAACATATTTAAGAAGGGGGAAACAGAAAAAAAAAAAGGGAGAGATGTGAAGCAGCTGAGCGGGGGGCAGAGAGGGGGAAGCGCGAGCCTTGTGGGCCTTGCAGGCCTCACCCTCTGGCCTCCCGCCGGGCAGCCGACTGGGCCCAACTCGGCCCGGCCTGGCTGCAAGAAGTGGAGAGGAGCAGTTGAAGTGAATAAGATGTAAAAAGGATCCTGAGAGGCGTCTGCCAGCCTGTTGCGAGGAACGGCTGCAGACGCCAAGGTCAGTGAAGAAGGAGGGGGAGGAGTAATATGGCTTCTGGCCAAGATTCCTCTGCAACTCGTGGTGACGACCATGGTGGAGCAGGTTGTCCCCCTGCAGCCCATGGAGGTCCACGGAGGGGCAGAGGTCCACCTGCAGCCTGTGGAGGACCCCACGCCGGAACAGGTAGAGGCCTGAAGGAGACTGTGCCCCGTGGAGGGCCCGCTGGGACAGCTGTTCTAGAGGGACTGCACCCTGTGGAAGAGATGACCCATGCCGGGGCAGTTTCACGGAGGACTGTGGCCCGTGGGAGGGACCCCACGCTGGAGCAGAGGAGGAATGCAAGGAGTTCTTCCCCCGACGATGACACAGAGGCGTAAAACAACGCGTGATGAACTGACTGCGACCCCCATTCCCCCCCCCCCGCCCCCGACCCCCCCTCCATGCTGCTCGGGAGGGGAAGGTAGTAGAGATAATGTTAAGCCCGGGAAGAGGGAGGGGTGGGGGGAGGTTATCTTGTTCCCTGTCTCATTCTCCTGCTAGTTTTAGAAATAAATGAGTGTTTTTCCCCAAGTCGAGTCTGTTTTGCCTGTAACGGTAACTTTACAAATTTCTTCCCGTCCTTATCTCAAACCTCGAGCCGTTTTTCTTATATCATCTCCCCCTATTCTCTCGGAGGGTGGGGGGAGCGAGAGAGAGACTGTGTAGTCTGGTCCTGATCAGGGCTGAACTGCGACAGTGGCCCAGCTGTCTGAGAGCAGTAGCAGCTGTCATTCTAAACATTCAAGAAGCCTGAAAGTTCACTCTAGGCCAGAAAATGACTGTCCTAGTTTCCCAGACTGTATCTGCGGTCCTTGAAGCAAAAGGAGGGCATTGGCTTTCCCCACAAAGGTTCCTGAAATATCAAGCTATAATGGTTGAACAGGATGATGTTGAAATCGTGACCACAAACATCATCAATCCGGCCTCATTCCTTGATGGGAACATCGGGGAGCCGGTGAGTCATGACTGCTTGGAAACAATTGAAACCATGTATTCTAGTCGAACGGATCTTAAAGATGTCCCTGTCGATGGAGCCGAACATTGGTTCACCGATGGAAGCAGCTATATGTTAAATGGAAGGCGACATTCCGGATATGCTGTTACCACTTTTGAAAAGGTGATAGAGTCCAGGCCACTATCAGCCGACGTCTCAGCCCAAAAGGCCGAGATCATAGCCCTTACCTGAGCCCTGGAGAGAGCCCAGGGAAGGACTGTAAACATTTGGACTGACCCTAAATATGCCTTTGGGGTGGTACATGCCCATGGAGCAATATGGAAGGCAAGAGGACTGTTAAATTCTCATGGAAAAACCATCAAACACGCAGAAGGGATTTTGAAAATCCTGAATGCAGTCCAGCTTCCCAAAAAGGTGGCAATTATGCATATTAAAGCACACCAGAAAGTGAGCACAGAATTGGAAAGAGGAAATGAGCTGGCAGATAGGGAAGCAAAACAAGCAGCTAGAGAAACAATCAAGGTAGAGGGTGCGCTAATACCTGATGGACAGGTATTTCTAGAAGGTAAACCAGAATACACAAAGGAAGTCGGCAAACTTATTAATGATCTAAAGGGGTCATATAATGAGGAAGGGTGGGCCAATTACTACCCCTCACACGGGAGGGTAGTAATTCCCTCCTACATGATATGGTCAGTAGTCCGAGAAGAACATAGAAAAAGACACTGGGGGGAGGGGGGGGCAGAAGCCCTATATAAAGATCTCATCAGGAACATAATAGTGCGAAACTTAGCCACTACCGTTAGACAAGTAACTCAACAATGTGATCTTTGTCTCCAGACTAATCCTAAAGTTGTAAAAGGGCCGAAACTTGAAAAAATCGGAAAGGGGAATGGTCCGGGACAACGTTGGCAGATTGATTTCTCAGAACTCCCTAGAAAAGGGGGGTATCGATACTTATTAGTACTTACGGATACCTTTTCAGGCTGGCCAGAAGCTTTCCCGTGCGGAACTGCTAAAGCCTGGGAAGTAACCAAAATACTGCTCCAGGAAATAGTACCTAGGTTTGGAGTCGCAGCAGTAATGTCATCGGATAGAGGACCACATTTTGTGTCCAGAATAGTACAAGCAATTAGCCACCATCTAGGGATAGAGTGGCAATTACATACCTCTTACCGACCACAATCAAGTGGCCAGGTGGAGAAAATGAATCACCTAATCAAACAACAGATTGTCAAGTTGGGTCAGGAAACTAATCTAACTTTACCATTAGCTCTTATACGAATACGAACCAGACCAAGAGCAAGAGAAGGGCTTAGTCCATTCGAAATTCTATATGGACGACCCTATGGGGTACAAAAGGGAAAGTCTTCACAAATTGGTGAAGAAATAATGACCTCCTATATGGTGGCACTAAACAAACAATTAAAAAGAATTGAAAAACATGCAATGGGAACACGTCGTAGGGGTCTGGATGGGCCTGTTCACGATATACAACCAGGGGACTATGTATATGTTAAGTCTCTTACAGAAAAAACTCTGGAACCACAGTGGGCCGGACCTTTTCAAGTCCTCCTCACCACCTACACGGCAATTAAGGTAAAGGGACAGAACTCCTGGATACACCATACTCGGATCAAGAGAGCCTCTGCAACCTTGTGGAAAGTAACTCCAGACAACAACGAAGACTTGAGACTTAAACTCGTTCGAACGGATAAGGGCGGGAACAGTGCAGTAGTGAACCGGAGGGACACCACAGCAAACGATACCGGACAAAGAAACCGGGACCGGCCAGTAACTAATCTCGCCCAAATCTGTCATCGGTACAGTTTATATCTTATTTGTCATTTTATTATAGGAAATATAAAACCCATTTTAGCAGGTCACCAAAGGCAGTACATTATCTACAGAAGTAGCTGTACTAATCCACTAGACCAACTAAATCCTAAAATGACCAATTGTTTAATTGGAATTGTGATTGGGCTTACAATATTTTCCTGCATCTTACCACTAACTTGTAATCAAAAGGACACCAAATGGCCGTGGTCTCACGCCTCCCTTGGGTTTA
Organism: Chlamydotis macqueenii; assembly: GCF_036417535.1. Classification (NCBI taxonomy): domain Eukaryota; kingdom Metazoa; phylum Chordata; class Aves; order Otidiformes; family Otididae; genus Chlamydotis; species Chlamydotis macqueenii. The sequence goes on from NW_028239116.1 coordinate 10,762, forward strand.
CAGGAAGCATGGGACCACCTTTTAAACGGTCGGGCTTAAACTTGGCCACTGTGGTTATGCACAAAATGGAAATGTACTCAGGGCATGAGTGGGGCTGGGACAGAGGCAACAGGGATCCTTAATACTATGGTGCGCCCCGTTGTGATCTTATTGATTAGCTTAGGGGTTTTATTAATATTAACTATTGTGCTGTACCTATGGGTTTGGAGAATGTTTAAGAAAGTAACACTGTCGTAGTTCAGCCCCGATCAGGACCAGACTACGCAGTCTCTCTCTCACTCCTCCCACCCTCCGAGAGAACAGGGGGAGATAATGTAAGGAAAAACGGCTCGAGGTTTGAGATAAGGACAGGGAGAAATCCTTAAATTTACCGTCACGGGCAAAACAGACTCGACTTGGGGAAAACTATTCATTTATTACTACAAACAGCAAGATAATGAGACAGAGAACAAGATAACCTCCCTCCACCCCTCCCTCTTCCCAAGCTTAACATCGAGCGATATAAAACCGGGAAGGGGGCAGGGCCACCCGGTTTTTCACTGAGGGGGCGGGGCCATCGCGGCTGCACCCCCCGCCTAGGCCCCGCCCCCCTCCCCCGGCCAGGCGGCGTTCACTGGAAGGGGCTGCACGACAAGGACGACGCCGGCGCCTACGCCATGGCCAGCGTCTCCGGCAGCGACGAGGGCTGAGCCCCCGCGGACGGCCCCGTGCCGGGAGGAAGCCCCGCCCACCCCCTTCCTCCGAGGAAGAGGAGGGGACGGCGCTGCTTTGCCAGCGCGGCATGGGCCACGAGTAAAAACTCCCCTGGGCCCCTTCCCGCCTCTCATCTCTGCCCAGCGTTCTGTCCCAAGATGGCCGCCGTGGGCGGGGCCATCGCGGGTCTTGAGAGCTCAACCAGGTTGGCCAACCCAACGTGGCCCCGCCCATAAGCTGGGGGGGTGGGGGGCGGAGCTCACTCGGGTCTCACCTTGCCGCCATTGGACACCGGAGGTCTTCCCTCGCCGCCATTGGGTGTCTCGGGTCGTCCCTCGCCGCGATTGGGTGTCTCGGGTCCTCCCTCGCCGTGGGTGGGGCGACCCCCAAAATGGCCTCCTTGCCCCACAAAATGCGCTCTCGCCCCCGAAAGTGGTCTCCTGCCCCATAACTGGGCCTTCTACCCCCCAAAATGGCGTCCTGCCCCCCAAAATGCTCTCTTGCCCCCGAAAGTGGCCCCCTGCCCCACAACTGGGCCTTCTACCCCCCCAAAATGGCGTCCTGCCCCCATAAAATGGCGTCCTGCTGTTATAGTTTATCTGCCCTCTTTGTCCAATTAACTGACAGAGATTGGCCAATTAAAAATTTGGTTTATTAAAGCAAGCGACCAGTAAGCAAAACAGCGCTGGGCGGCCGGGGAGTCTCCTGCTCCGCCAACGGCGCGCGCCGAGATAGCAAACCGCCCCATTCTTATACAGTAAAAACAATAAATATTCCGTTGATGCTTATACATATTCATTACCTAAACCCACCTACTCTCGCTTCGTATGCTAATTAGCTTATCAGTCCTTCGCGCTTGCGCAAATTCTCCCAGGAATTGTGGGCGAGGGTCTTCGGGGGTCTTTTGGGAGGAAGGCCGTAGGTCTTCTTCACGGTGTACTTTTCACCTTTGCCTGGAATGTGCTGTTCCCACAAGTTGGCAGTGTCCTTATCAGTCTGAGCCGATTCGTGTCCTTCTTGAACAAGGAGATTTATGTGATGGGTGCCATCCTGTTCTCGAATCCTTGCTCCTTTTAATCACTCCCTCCCTCCCTCGAGATAATGTGAGACTGTTTCTTGCTCCAAACCAGACTTCCCCCTCCCACTAATTGCTTCTTCAAACTATATGGTTAGAAAGTTACTGGTTTTATACCCTTCATCTTTATGAGCCCCCCCCCGCTCCCTCCTTTCGCAGTCCTGCATGCCGTTTTTACATAGCCAGGTGCCTGTGGCTGACCTTGTGTATTTAATGTAACTTTCTTGTGGCCGACTTTGTGTATTTCATATAACTCTCCATTGTTCTGACAAGGTTTGATGAACAAACAGCTCACAGTTTATTACAATCCCCCCTTTTTCTTTTCACTATTTTGTTCATCAAATCGCTTAAGCACCTGCTGGCTCAAAATGAGGGTCTCCTCCACCTCCGGTATTCCTCCCAGAGGTTCATGCTTGGCTCTCATAAGCATCAAATGAGCTGCTTCCAATCTGTTTTTTACAATTGTAACTACTCTATTGAATATACAGGGTCCAAAAGTTAATACCAGTATTAATATAATCAAGGGTCCTGCAATGGTAGATAGTAATGCGGTAAGCCAAGGAGAGTGGTTAAACCAGGACTCATACCAGCTTTGTTGCGTTTCTTGTTCTCGTTTTCGTTTTTCTAGGCCTTCCCGAAGTTTTGTCATAGTATCCCTTACAATCCCTGTGTGATCAGCATATACACAACATTGTTCTCCCAAGGCAGCACATAGCCCACCTTGTTGTAGAAACATTAAATCTAACCCCCTTCGGTTTTGTAGCACCACCTCTGATAATGATCTAACAGATTTTTCCAAGGCAGTTATTGATTGTTCAATTCTTACCAAGTCTTCGTCTACTGCTATTCTAAGTGATTGAAATTTCTGATTTTGTTGGACCAATGACGTTATTCCTGTGCCCGCGCCTGTTGCTCCTACAGCTATCAAAGTGGCTATTGTCAAAGCCGTAAAGGTAAATGGTTCTCGTTTCTGTAAGTGGTGACTCTGGGTATTCTGGTTATTATGCACAAATTCCTCAGGGTGGTATATGATCCGGGGGATTATCATCACTTGGATGCAATATTCCTCATATTCGTTGAACAATTTAAGAGATAAACAGGGAGTGATTCCAGTTTTGGAGCAGATCCATTTGGTGTTACGGGCTGGTATTAGCCAATCAGCAGGGGGCTTCCCTTTCAGGGAAGCTCTTATCTTGCATAATTTATTTTTCTCTGGGGGTACATTCCCAATACATCTCCCTTGTCCCGATACATGTTGCATCGTCAGGCCTGGTTTTCGACCTTCAGAATCCCATAAACATTGTGTTGGGTTTGAACCATTTACCCTTTTCGCCTTTGAGTGGATGCCTATTGCCTCATAGAAGGGAGGTCTAGTATCGCAACACACCCAGCAATGTTTGTGTTTGTGTGGTTTGTGTGATTTAATTTGGGTTTGTGTGGTTTAATACCAGGTAACTGGCTTGCATCAGTTTCCAAAGAGGGTTATCCCCAGAGTTTTCGTCAGGGGTTTGGATGGCTTGGGTACTATTCATTACAATAACTTTCGTTACATCACCCTCTGTTTCCTTGACCAAACTATCAGTCAATGTCTGGTCGGGGTCTGTTTTCTTAGCCAAATCATCAGTCAGGACCTGCTTGGGGCCTACTGGCAGTGGATCATTCGAGGCTGGTTTCTTTTTAATGTGTATTAGCCCACCTCTATCTTGCCCTAGTTCCTTATTATAACGAACTCCCCAAGTTCTTCCTACTAGCCAGCTAGGGTCCTGAGGTCGGGTCACATTCAAGTGCCAGTAGTTGCAACTCCACTTTGCGATACTGACAGACCCACTTCTATCCAGTGTACGTACCACTTGCGGCTTACATCCATAAGGGGCCCAAGATACCTTCAAGAAGGGATCTTTTCCAGGCTCTGGAATCCACCGGTTAGCAATTGTTTCACAACCCCAGTATGCGCAAAAATGTTGTCCTGGTTGGTTACAATACGATTTCCCAGGGTTAGAGCTCGGGCATAGATAAAATGGTGTACCTTCATTTTTACACGCTCCATCTACTGGCGCTAACTGACACAGAGTGGTCTTAAAGGCAGGGGCCCCTGGAGTTATTATAGTTTGTATGACTTTATCATCATCAATGCCCACTTGATGCAGTGTCCATTCGAATGGCTGATGAGCTTGGTGGCTCCGTTTCCCCCATGTTTGTGGTAACATTAAAAACAGAATAGTCAGGACGTACCGAAAAGGGTGAAGCCTCCAATTTTGTTTTAAGCCAATTTGACTAGTGCCTTTTTCCCATTTGGAACCTCGGGGCCTTTTCACTTGGAGGGCCTTTAAATCATCTGCAGTGACAGGGGTCAGTTCTCCACAGCACCTTGTCCCTCCACCTCGCTCGTCAACTCGGTTGCTTCGAGCTACGAGGAATGTCATCTTCTTGGTGGCAAGGACAATCTTCAGGAGAAATGTGGCAGTGAATCGGCCCTCACTTATTTATTTTCTGTTCGGCTCCCGATTCTCCTGGGAGTAGCACTTTGGTATTTTATTTTTAAATTGTTTAAACGAGGCTACTCCTGTTTTCGGCACTTCCAAAGATATGTAAGTTCCTTCCCTGCTACTACCAAACTTATTGCTACAATTAATATGAACTATGTGACACATCACTTTTCTTAAAGGCTCATATATATAATGATAATTACAATTACAACCACAATTCTGATTTCAATATAGTCCTTACGTATCCATGTATTTTCCAGGTCTCCAAGTGTGGTTCTTCTGTAAAAAAAAGGTTAACAAGCGAAGCGTCTCCGCCTTACCGATACATGTTCATTGCTCAGTTCAATTTATTAGTCTGTCTTTTTCTTCGCAGTTTTAATTTCAAGGTATTCGGGTCTCCAGAGCTCTCCCACTGCTCCTCGGAGATGGGTCCTTTTACCCGGCTGGCATGGGTCCACCCCCGTTCAGCAGTCCGGATGGCGGTTTCTGTAGTGAGTAAAACAAGATAAGGCCCTTCCCAGCGGGGAGTTAGTGAGGACTCCTTCCATGGCCTAATTAAAACGTTATCTCCAGGTTGTATATTGTGTATTGCAATGTCCAACGGAGGCCTTTGTACTGCTAAGCCTTTATCTCGCAATTGTTTCCTCATAGACATGAGTTGGATTATGTACTGTTTCAGTTGTAAATTTTCAGCCTGGGGATGATCTCGGGGAACCTCCAAATCATAAGGCATTCCATATAACATTTCGAAAGGGGAGATTCCCACATCCGTGTGAGGTTGGATTCTAATATTTAATAAGGCTAAGGGAAGGCATTTTACCCAAGATAATTTGGTCTCCATCATTAATTTGGTCAGTTGTTTCTTTATCTCACCGTTTACCCGCTCTATTTTTCCCGAACTCTGTGGGTGCCAGGGTGTATGATATTCCCACTTGGTCCCCAAAGCAGTAAAAACTTCTTTTATGATTTTTGAAGCAAAATGTGGTCCCCTATCAGAGTCAATAGTTTCAATAGAGCCATACCTAGGTATCACATTTTCAAGCAATAGTTTTGTCACCGTTTGGGCAGTGGCCCTGACTGTTGGAAATGCTTCTACAAAGTGTGTTAAATGATCTATTATTACCAACAAATATCTATACCTGCCTACTTTCGGTAGTTCGGTGAAGTCTATCTGAATTTTGGCGAAGGGTCGGTGAGCCAAATCTCTTCCCCCTAATGGTCTTTCTCTTAATTGGTGCTTGTTCACTTTTTGGCAAATTAGGCAATCTCCAATTATTCTTTTTGCTATATTATATACCCCAATGCAAGCATATTTTATGGCAAATTGATCTACTAGTGCTTGAACCCCCCAGTGGGTGTTTTCATGGTACTTGCGCATGATTCTTATAGCCATAGTTTTTGAAATGACCTCTCGTCCATCAGGAAGTTCCCATTCTCCAGATTTGACTTCCCTTGCCCCCATTCGGACTAACTTGTCTTTCTCCTGCACAGTGAAGCTGTACAGGTGGTACTCTTCCCCATGCGCACAACAAAACTGATAATTAGGATTCGCACAGCTACAATGAAGTGTGCTCTTCCAACAATCCTTGCAAGGAAACTTTCTATCTTTCTTTTCCTTGAAGATCATTAAAGCCGCTCGTTTTGCTTCTTGATCTGCTAGATTGTTTCCCCTTGTCAGTGGAGTTAATCCCCGCTGATGCCCTTTTAAATGGACCACTGCTATTCCTACCGGCCTCCGTAAAGCCTGCAAAATTTCAATTATTAACTCCTGATGAACCAATCCCTTTCCCTGGGAATTTATTAAGCCTCTTTCTTCCCAAATTTTCCCAAATGTATGCACTATTCCAAAGGCATATTTGGAATCCGTATAGATGGTGCCGATTTTTCCTTCTAATAATTGTAAAGCTCTTAAAACTGCGTATAACTCGCATGCTTGAGCCGACCAACTGGGACTCAGGGGCCCTGATTCTATTACCTTAAATGTTTTTCCATTAATTATCGCATATCCTGATTTTCTTTTCCCCTCTATTACCCGGGAAGATCCATCTACAAAAAGTTTTTCCCCATCCTCTAGCTCTTCTTCCTCCAAATCTGGTCTAATTTTGGCTTGTTCTTCAATAGTGTGCAGGCAATCATGAGTTATCTCCTCTGACGGTTCCCCGTACAGAAATTGTGCTGGATTCTGTAAACCAGTAACTTCAAGTTCTAGTTTAGGTGAAGATATCAGGATACCCTCGTACTTCAGGAGCCTGGCATCAGTAATCCACTTTTCAGCTTTCTGTTGTAAAATTCCTCTAATATTGTGGGGTGATAATACTTTCAGTTCTCCCCCAAAGGTAACTTTGTGAGCCTCTTCCACTAGCAGAGCCGCAGCCACTATAGCTTGTAGGCAGATAGGCCATCCTCTGCTTACAGGGTCTAACAATTTAGAAAGGTATCCTACAGGCTTTTTCTTCCCTGCCCATTCTTGCACTAACACCCCATATGCTGTTCCTTCATCAACATTAATAAATAAATAAAATGGTTTCTTGACATCCGGTAAACTCAAAACAGGAGTGTTTACCAAATCCATTTTTAAAACTTCCAATTGTTCATCATCATCCTTAGACCATTTTAATAGGCCATCCTTAGATATCTTAGCATATAAAAATTTTACTTTCCTACTATAGCCTTCAATCCATTGTCTACAATATCCCAAAAGGCCCAGCAATTGTCTGATCTGTCTCTTAGTTTTTGGAGCCGGCAATGATAATATGCCCTGAACTCTTTCTGGGTCTAACTTCTTAGTTCCTTTACTCAATCTGTGCCCTAAATATTTCACTTCCTTTTCGACAAATTGCAGTTTTGATTTCGACACCTTTAATCCCTGTAAACTTAAAAAATTTAACAACCTAATACTCTCCTCCCTAACTGCCTCCTCATCGCTGCCGGCCAACAGTAAATCGTCCACATACTGGACAAGGGTCACCCCCCCACCTAATTCGTACCCCCTCAATATTTGTTCTAATGCCTGTCCAAACAAATTTGGAGACTCGGTGAACCCTTGAGGTAAAACGGTCCACCGTAATTGTTGTTTTCTGTAAGTGTCCGGGTCTTCCCATTCAAAAGCAAAATAATCCCTGCAATCTTTCTTTAAGGGGCATGCCCAGAAGGCATCCTTTAAATCAATTACACTATACCACTGATCATTGGGGCCCAGCTGGCTTAAAAGTGTATGAGGGTTTGCCACTACAGGGAATCTGGTAACCGTTCGTTTGTTAATTTCTCGTAAATCATGCACTAATCTGTATGTCCCATCAGGTTTCTTTACAGGTAAGATGGGGGTGTTAAAAGGGGACATGCAAGGTTCTAATATTCCTTTTTCAATTAACCTTTGAATCTCAGGTTTCAATCCCTGTCTCCCCTCCATCGGTAGGGGGTATTGTTTTATTCTCACTGGTATTTCTGGGTTTCTTATTGTCACTGAAAAAGGTTCAATATCCAATATTCCAATGGTCTCCGGAGTGTACCATACCTCAGGGTTTATTTTCCCCTCATCAACTGTCCGTAAAGGACACAACTTAATTCTTAGTTCATTTTTTATGACTTCTAAGCCAATCCCTAATTCTATCATTAAATCTCTGCCCAATAAGTTATAGTCCGCCTCAGGCACTAACAGCAAGGACCCCACCCCAAATTTAGAATCACTTTCCAAAACCACATTTTTTATTACGGGAACCCCAAAAGGCTCTCCTTTTGCTCCAATAACTTCTACTTTCTCCGAGGATGTCCCACACCCCCGGGGCAATTTTTGAACAGTAGATCTTTCTGCTCCAGAGTCCACTAGGAACTCTATTTCTTATCGCTGGGGACCCACTTTTAATGCCAGCAACTCAAGTGCCAGCAACTCAAGCTCTTGCTGCTCCTCACCGCCCATTCCCAGCGCATCTACAGCACCACAGACATCGGGGCTCCGGGCTTTCCCTGACGAACAGGGCTTCGACCTTTACCACCAGCTGAACCTGGGCGCCCACTGAAAGTAAAACCCCGAAAAATCACGAACGTCGGACGATTCCTCCCACACAGAAAGTGCCAGCAACTCAAGCTCTTGCTGCTACTCACCGGACTTTGGCAGTGCATCTACAGCACCACAGACATCACGGCTCCGGGCTTTCCCTGACCAACAGGGCTTCGACATTTACCACCAGCTGCACCTGGGCGCCCACTGAAAAAAATAAACGAAAAATCATGAACATCGGACGATTGCTCCCACACCAAAAGTGCCAGCCAGTCAAGCTCTTGCTGCTCCTCACCGGCCATTGGCAGCGCATCTACAGCACCACAGACATCAGGGCTCTGGGCTTTCCCTGACGAACAGGGCTTCGACGTTTACCACCAGCTGAACCTGGGCGCCCACTGAAAAAAATAAACGAAAAATCACGAACATCGGACGATTGCTCCCACAGCGAAAGTGCCAGCCAGTCAAGCTCTTGCTGCTCCTCACCGGCCATTGGCAGCGCATCTACAGCACCACAGACATCGGGGCTCCGGGCTTTCCCTGACCAACAGGGCTTCGACGTTTACCACCAGCTGCACCTGGGCTCCCACTGAAAAGAACCCCGAAAAATCACAAACGTCGGACGATTGCTCCCACACCAAAAGTGCCAGCAACTCAAGCTCTTGCTGCTACTCACCGGACTTTGGCAGTGCATCTACAGCACCACAGACATCGGGGCTCCGGGCTTTCCCTGACCAACAGGGCTTCGACGTTTACCACCAGCTGCACCTGGGTGCCCACTGAAAAAAAACACAAAAAATCACAAACGTCGGACGATTGCTCCCACACCGAAAGTGCCAGCCTGTCAAGCTCTAGCTGCTCCTCACCAGCCATTCCCAGTGCATCTACAGCACCACAGACATCGGGGCTCTGGGCTTTCCCTGACGAACAGGGCTTAGAAGTTTACTACCAGCTGAACCTGGGCGCCCACTGGAAAAAAAATCCCCAAATATCACGAACGTCGGACGATTGCTCCCACACCGAAAGTGCCAGCCAGTCAAGCTTTTGCTGCTCCTCCCCGGCCATTGGCAGCGCATGTACAGCACCACAGACATCGGGGCTCCGGGCTTTCCCTGACGAACAGGGCTTCGACATTTACCACCAGCTGCACCTGGTTACCCACTGAAAAAAAACCCCGAAGAATCACGAACGTCGGACGATTGCTCCCACACCGAAAGTGCCAGCCAGTCAAGCTCATGCTGCTTCTCACCAGCCATTCCCAGCGCATCTACAGCACGACAGACATCGGGGATCCGGGCTTTCCCTGACCAACAGGGCTTCGACATTTACCACCAGCTGCACCTGGGCCCCCACTGAAAAGAACCCCGAAAAATCACGAACGTCGGACGATTGCTCCCACACCGAAAGTGCCAGCCAGTCAAGCTCTTGCTGCTCCTCCCCGGCCATTCCCAGCGCATCTACAGCACCACAGACATCGGGGCTCCGGGCTTTCCCTGACAAACAGGGCTTCGACGTTTACCACCAGCTGCACCTGGGCACCCACTGAAATAAAACCCCGAAAAATCACGAACGTCGGACGATTGCTCCCACACCAAAAGTGCCAGCAACTCAAGCTCTTGCTGCTCCTCACCTCCCATTCCCAGCGCATCTACAGCACCACAGACATCGGGGCTCTGGGCTTTCCCTGACAAACAGGGCTTCGACGTTTACCACCAGCTGCACCTGGGCGCCCGCTGAAAAAAATAAAAGAAAAATCACGAACATCGGACGATTGCTCCCACAGCAAAAGTGCCAGCCAGTCAAGCTCTTGCTGCTCCTCACCAGCCATTCCCAGCGCATCTACAGCACCACAGACATCGCGGCTCCGGGCTTTCCCTGACCAACAGTGCTTCGACGTTTACCACCAGCTGCACCTGGTTGCCCACTGAAAAAAAAACCCTGAAAAATCAAAAACGTCGGACGATTGATCCCACACCGAAAGTGCCAGCCTGTCAAGCTCTTGCTGTTCCTCACCGGCCATTGGCAGCGCATCTACAGCACCACAGACATCGCGGCTCCGGGCTTTCCCGGACCAACAGGGCTTCGACGTTTACCACCAGCTGAGCCTGGGCGCCAACTGAAAAGAACCCCGAAAAATCACGAACATCGGACGATTGCTCCCACACCGAAAGTGCCAGCAACTCAAGCTCTTGCTGCTCCTCACCGGACTTTGGCAGCGCATCTACAGCACCACAGACATCGGGGCTCCGGGCTTTCCCTGACCAACAGGGCTTCGACGTTTACCACTCGCTGAACCTGGGCTCCCACTGAAAAGAACCCCGAAAAATCACGAACATCGGACAATTGCTCCCACACCGAAAGTTCCAGCCAGTCAAGCTCTTGCTGCTCCTCACCGGCCACTGGCAGCGCATCTACAGCACCACAGACATCGGGGCTCTGGGCTTTCCCTGACAAACAGGGCTTCGATGTTTACCACCAGCTGAACCTGGGCGCCCACTGAAATAAAACCCCGAAAAATCACAAACGTCGGACGATTCCTCCCACACAGAAAGTGCCAGCAACTCAAGCTCTTGCTGTTCCTCACCGGACTTTGGCAGTGCATCTACAGCACCACAGACATCACGGCTCAGGGCTTTCCCTGACCAACAGGGCTTCGACGATTACCACCAGCTGCACCTGTGCGCCCACTGAAAAAAACCCCGAAAAATCACAAACGTCGGACGATTGCTCCCACACCAAAAGTGCCAGCCAGTCAAGCTCTTGCTGCTCCTCACCGGCCATTGGCAGCGCATCTACAGCACCACAGACATCGTGGCTCCGGGCTTTCCCTGACCAACAGGCCTTCGACATTTACCACCAGCTGCACCTGGGCGCCCACTGAAATAAAACCCCGAAAAATCACGAACGTCGGACGACTGCTCCCACACCCAAAGTTCCAGCAACTCAAGCTCTTGCTGCTCCTCACCGGACAGTGGCAGTGCATCTACAACACCACAGACATCGGGGCTCCGGGCTTTCCCTGACCAACAGGGCTTCGACGTTTACCACTCGCTGAACCTGGGCTCCCACTGAAAATAACCCCGAAAAATCACGAACGTCGGACGATTGCTCCCACACCAAAAGTGCCAGCCAGTCAAGCTCATGCTGCTTCTAACCAGCCATTCCCAGCGCATCTACAGCGCCACAGACATCGGGGCTCCGAGCTTTCCCTGACCAACAGGGCTTCGACGTTTACCACCAGCTGCACCTGGGCGCCCACTGAAAAAAACCCCTAAAAATCAGGAACATCGGACGATTGCTCCCACATTGAAAGTGCCAGCAACACAAGCTCTTGCTGCTGCTCACTGCCCATACCCAGCGCATCTACAGCACCACAGACATCGGGGCTCCGGGCTTTCCATGACCAACAGGGCTTAGACGTTTACCAGCAGCTGCACCTGGGCACCCACTGAAAAAAAACCTTGAAAAATCACGAAGATCGGACGATTTCTCCCACACCGAAAGTGCCAGCCAGTCAGGCTCTTGCTGCTAATCACCGCCCATTCCCAGCGCATCTACAGCACCACAGACATTTGGGCTCCGGACTTTCCCTGACTAACAGCACTTCGACGTTTACCACCAGCTGAACATGGGTGCCCATTAAAAAAAAAACCCGAAAAAAACACAAACGTCGGACGATTGCTCCCACACCGAAAGTGCCAGCCAGTCAAGCTCTTGCTGCTCCTCACCGGCCATTGGAAGCGCATCTACAGCACCACAGACATCGGGGCTCCGTGCTTTCCCTGACCAACAGGGCTTCGACGTTTACCACCAGCTGCACCTGGGCTCCCACTGAAATAAAACCCCGAAAAATCACGAACGTCGGACGATTGCTCCCACACCAAAAGTGCCAGCAACTCAAGCTCTTGCTGCTCCTCACCTCCCATTCCCAGCGCATCTACAGCACCACAGACATCGGGGCTCTGGGCTTTCCCTGACAAACAGGGCTTCGACATTTACCACCAGCTGCACCTGGGCGCCCACTGAAATAAAACCCCGAAAAATCACGAACGTCGGACGATTGCTCCCACACCAAAAGTGCCAGCAACTTAAACTCTTGCTGCTACTCACCGGACTTTGGCAGTGCATCTACAGCACCACAGACATCGGGGTTCTGCGCTTTCCCTGACCAACAGGGCTTCGACATTTACCACCAGCTGCACCTGGGCGCCCGCTGAAAAAAATAAAAGAAAAATCACGAACGTCGGACGATTGCTCCCACAGCAAAAGTGCCAGCCAGTCAAGCTCTTGCTGCTCCTCACCAGCCATTCCCAGCGCATCTACAGCGCCACAGACATCGCGGCTCCGGGCTTTCCCTGACCAACAGGGCTTCGACGTTTACCACCAGCTGCACCTGGTTGCCCACTGAAAAAAAAACCCTGAAAAATCAAAAACGTCGGACGATTGATCCCACACCGAAAGTGCCAGCCAGTCAAGCTCTTGCTGTTCCTCACCGGCCATTGGCAGCGCATCTACAGCACCACAGACATCGGGGCTCCGGGCTTTCCCTGACCAACAGGGCTTCGACTTTTACCATCAGCTGCACCTGGGCGCCCACTGAAAAGAACCCCAAAAAATCACGAACATCGGACGATTGCTCCCACACCGAAAATGCCAGCAACTCAAGCTCTTGCTGCTCCTCACCGGCCACTGGAAGCGCATCTACAGCACCACAGACATCGCGGCTCCGGGCTTTCCCTGACGAACCGGGCTTCGACATTTACCACCAGCTGCACCTGGGTGCCCACTGAAAAAAAAACCCCGAAAAATCACGAACGTCGGACGATTGCTCCCACACCAAAAGTGCCAGCCAGTCAAGCTCATGCTGCTTCCAACCAGCCATTCCCAGCGCATCTACAGCGCCACAGACATCGGGGCTCCGGGCTTTCCCTGACGAACCGGGCTTCGACATTTACCACCAGCTGCACCTGGGTGCCCACTGAAAAAAAAACCCCGAAAAATCACGAACGTCGGACGATTGCTCCCACACCGAAAGTGCCAGCCAGTCAAGCTCTTGCTGCTCCTCACCGGAATTTGGCAGCCCATCTACAGCACCACAGACATCGGGGCTCCGGGCTTTCCCTGACCAACAGGGCTTCGACGTTTACCACCCGCTGCACATGGGCGCCCATTAAAAAAAATAAACGAAATATCACGAACATCAGAGTATTCCTGCCACACCTTAAATGCCAGCCAGTCAAGCTCATGCTGCTTCTCACTAGCCATTCCCAGCGCATCTACAGCACCACAGACATCGGGGCTCCGGGCTTTCCCTGACCAACAGGGCTTCGAAGTTTACCACCAGCTGCACCTGGGCGCCAACTGAAATAAAACCCCGAAAAATCACGAACGTCGGACAATTGCTCCCACACCGAAAGTGCCAGACAGTCAAGCTCTTGCTGCTCCTCACCGCCCATTCCCAGCGCATCTACAGCACCACAGACATCGGGGCTCCGGGCTTTCCCTGACCAACAGGGCTTCGACATTTACCACCAGCTGCACCTGGTTATCCACTGAAAAAAAAACCCTAAAAAATCAAAAACGTCGGACAATTGCTCCCACACCAAAAGTGCCAGCCAGTCAAGCTCTTGCTGCTCCTCACCGGCCATTCCCAGCGCATCTACAGCACCACAGACATCGGGGCTCCGGGCTTTCCCTGACCAACAGGGCTTCGACGTTTACCACCAGCTGCACCTGGGCTCCCACTGAAAAGAACCCCCGAAAAATCACGAACATCGGACGATTGCTCCCACAGTGAAAGTGCCAGCAACTCAAGCTCTTGCTGCTCCTCCCCGGCCATTGGCAGCGCATCTACATCACCACAGATATCGGGGCTCCGAGCTTTCCCTGACCAACAGGGCTTCGACGTTTACCACCAGCTGAACCTGGGCGCCCAGTGAATAAAAATCCCCAAAAATCACAAACGTCCGACGATTGCTCCCACACCCAACGTGCCAGACAGTCAAGCTCTTGCTGCTCCTCACCAGCCATTCCCAGCGCATCTACAGCACCACAGACATCGGGGCTCCGGGCATTCCCTGACCAACAGGGCTTCAACATTTACCACCAGCTGCACCTGGGCGCCCACTGAAATAAAACCCCGAAAAATCACGAACGTCGGACGATTGCACCCACACAGAAAGTGCCAGCCAGTCAAGCTCATGCTGCTCCTCACCTCCCATTCCCAGCGCATCGACAGCACCACAGACATCGGGGCTCCGGGCTTTCCCTGACGAACAGGGCTTCGACATTTACCACCAGCTGAACCTGGGCGCCCACTGAAAGTAAAACCCCGAAAAATCACGAACGTCGGACGATTGCTCCCACACCAAAAGTGCCAGCAACTCAAGCTCTGGCTGCTCCTCACCGGCCATTGCCAGCGCATCTACAGCACCACAGACATCGGGGCTCCGGGCTTTCCCTGACCAACAGGGCTTCGACATTTACCACCAGCTGAACCTGGGCGCCCAGTGAATAAAAATCCCCAAAAATCACAAACGTCCGACGATTGCTCCCACACCCAACGTGCCAGACAGTCAAGCTCTTGCTGCTCCTCACCAGCCATTGCCAGCGCATCTACAGCACCACAGAGATCGGGGCTACAGGCATTCCCTGACCAACAGGGCTTCGACGTTTACCACCAGCTGCACCTGCGCTCCCACTGAAATAAAACCCCGAAAAATCACGAACGTCGGACGATTGCTCCCACACCGAAAGTGCCAGCAACTCAAGCTCTTGCTGCTCCTCACCGGCCATTCCCAGCGCATCTACAGCACCACAGACATCGGGGCTCCGGGCTTTCCCTGACCAACAGGGCTTCGAAGTTTACCACCAGCTGAACCTGGGCGCCCGCTGAAAAAAATAAAAGAAAAATCACGAACGTCGGACGATTGCTCCCACAGCAAAAGTGCCAGCCAGTCAAGCTCTTGCTGCTCCTCCCCGGCCACTGGCAGCGCATCTACAGCACGACAGACATCGGGGCTCCGAGCTTTCCCTGACCAACAGGGCTTCGACGTTTACCACCAGCTGCACCTGGGCGCCCACTGAAATAAAACCCCGAAAAATCACAAACGTCGGACGATTCCTCCCACACCGAAAGTGCCAGCAACTCAAGCTCTTGCTGCTCATCACCGGCCATTCCCAGCGCATCTACAGCACCACAGACATCGGGGCTCCGGGCTTTCCCTGACCAACAGGGCTTCGAAGTTTACCACCAGCTGCACCTGGGCGCCCACTGAAAAAAAATCCCGAAAAATCACGAACGTCGGACGATTCCTCCCACACCGAAAGTGCCAGCAACTCAAGCTCTTGCTGCTACTCACCGGACTTTGGCAGTGCATCTACAGCACCACAGACATCGGGGTTCTGCGCTTTCTTTGACCAACAGGGCTTCGACGTTTACCACCAGCTGAACCTGGGCACCCGCTGAGAAAAATAAAAGAAAAATCACGAACATCGGACGATTGTTCCCATAGCAAAAGTGCCAGCCAGTCAAGCTCTTGCTGCTCCTCACCGGCCATTCCCAGCCCATCTACAGCACCACAGACATCGGGGCTCCGGGCTTTCCCTGACCAACAGGGCTTCGACTTTTAACACGAGCTGAACCTGGGCGCCCCCTGAAAAAAAAACCCCAAAAATCACAAATGTCGGACGATTCCTGCCACACCTTAAATGCCAGCCTGTCAAGCTCTTGCTGCTCCTCACCGCACATTCCCAGCGCATCTACAGCACCACAGACATCGGGGCTCCGGGCTTTCCCTGACCAACAGGGCTTCGACGTTTACCACCAGCTGCACCTGGGCTCCCACTGAAATAAAACCCCGAAAAATCACGAACGTCGGATGATTGCTCCCACACCAAAAGTGCCAGCAACTCAAGCTCTTGCTACCCCTCACCGGCCATTCCCAGCGCATCTACAGCACCACAGACATCGGGGCTCCGGGCTTTCCCTGACCAACAGGGCTTCGACGTTTACCACCAGCTGAACCTGGGCGCCCAGTGAATAAAAATCCCCAAAAATCACAAACGTCCGACGATTGCTCCCACACCCAAAGTGCCAGACAGTCAAGCTCTTGCTGCTCCTCACCGGCCATTGGCAGCGCATCTACAGCACCACAGACATCGGGGCTCCGGGCTTTCCCTGACCAACAGGGCTTCGACGTTTACCACCAGCTCAACCTGGGCGCCCATTGAAAGTAAAACCCCGAAAAATCACGACAGTCGGACGATTGCTCCCACACCGAAAGTGCCAGCAACTCAAGCTCCTGCTGCTACTCACCGGACTTTTGTAGTGCATCTACAGCACCACAGACATCGGGGTTCTGCGCTTTCCCTGAACAACAGGGCTTCGACATTTACCATCAGCTGCACCTGGGCGCCCACTGAAAAAAATAAACGAAAAATCACGAACATCGGACGATTGCTCCCACAGTGAAAGTGCCAGCAACTCAAGCTCTTGCTGCTCCTCACCGGCCATTGGCAGCGCATTAACAGCACCACAGACATCGGGGCTCCGGGCTTTCCCTGACCAACAGGGCTTCGACGTTTACGACCCGCTGCACCTGGGCGCCCACTGAAAAAAAACCCCGAAAAATCACAAATGTCGGACAATTCCTGCCACACCGAAAGTGCCAGCAACTCAAGCTCTTGCTGCTCCTCACCTCCCATTCCCAGCGCATCTACAGCACCACAGACATCGGGGCTCTGGGCTTTCCCAGACAAACAGGGCTTCGACATTTACCACCAGCTGCACCTGGGCTCCCACTGAAAAGAACCCCGAAAAATCACAAACGTCGGACGATTGCTCCCACACGAAAAGTGCCAGCCAGTCAAGCTCTTGCTGCTCCTCACCGGCCATTGGCAGCGCATCTACAGCACCGCAGACATCGGGGCTCCGGGCTTTCCCTGACCAACAGGGCTTCGACGTTTACCACCAGCGGCACCTGGGCGCCCACTGAAAAAAAACCCCGAAAAATCACAAATGTCGGACGATTCCTGCCACACCTTAAAGGCCAGCCTGTCAAGCTCTTGCTGCTCCTCACCGGCCATTGGCAGCGCATCTACAGCACCACAGACATCGGGGCTCCGGGCTTTCGCTGACAAACAGGGGTTCGACGTTTACCACCAGCTGCACATGGGCGCCCACTGGAAAAAAACCCCGAAAAATCACAAATGTTGGACGATTCCTGCCACACCTTAAATGCCAGCCTGTCAAGCTCTTGCTGCTCCTCACCGCCCATTCCCAGCGCATCTACAGCACCACAGACATCAGGGCTCCGAGCTTTCCCTGACCAACAGGGCTTTGACTGTTACCACCAGCTGCACCTGGGCTCCCACTGAAAAAAAACCCCGAATAATCACAAACGTCGGACGATTGCTCCCACACCAAAAGTGCCAGCCAGTCAAGCTCTTGCTGCTCCTCACCGGCCATTGGCAGCGCATCTACAGCACAACAGACATCGGCGTTCTCCGCTTTCCCTGACCAACAGGGCTTCGACGTTTACCACCAGCTGAACCTGGGCGCCCACTGAAAAAAATAAATGAAAAATCACGAACGTCGGACGATTGCTCCCACACCAAAAGTGCCAGCCAGTCAAGCTCTTGCTGCTCCTCACCGGCCATTCCCAGCGCATCTACAGCACCACAGATACCGGGGCTCCGGGCTTTCCCTGACCAACAGGGCTTCGACGTTTACCACCAGCTGCACCTGGGCGCCCACTGAAATAAAACCCCGAAAAATAACAAACGTCGGACGATTCCTCCCACACCGAAAGTGCCAGCAACTCAACCTCTTTGTGCTCCTCACCGGCCATTGGCAGCGCATCTACAGCACCACAGACATCGGGGCTCTGGGCTTTCCCTGACCAACAGGGCTTCGACATATACCACCAGCTGCACCTGGGCGCCCACTAAAAAGAACCCCGAAAAATCACGAACGTCGGACGATTGCTCCCACACCGAAAATGCCAGAAGCTCAAGCTCTTGCTGCTCCTCACCGGCCACTGGCAGCGCATCTACAGCACCACAGACATCGCGGCTCTGGGCTTTCCCTGACCAACAGGGCTTCGACGTTTACCACCAGCTGAACCTGGGCGCCCAGTGAATAAAAATCCCCAAAAATCACAAACGTCCGACGATTGCTCGCGCACCCAAAGTGCCAGACAGTCAAGCTCTTGCTGCTCCTCACCGGCCATGGGCAGCGCATCTACAGCACCACAGACATCGGGGCTCCGGGCTTTCCCTGACCAACAGGGCTTCGACGTTTACCACCAGCTGCACTTCGGCTCCCACTGAAAAAAAACCCCGAAAAATCACGAACGTCGGACGATTGCTCCCACACCAAAAGTGCCAGCCAGTCAAGCTCTTGCTGCTCCTCACCGGCCATTGGCAGCGCATCTACAGCACCACAGACATCGGGGCTCTGGGCTTTCCCTGACCAAAAGGGCTTCGACGTTTACCACCAGGTGTACCTGGTCGCCCACTGAAAAAATACCCCGAAAAATCACGAACGTCGGACGATTGCTCCCACACCGAAAGTGCCAGCAACTCAAGCTCTTGCTGCTCCTCACCGGCCATTGGAGGCGCATCTACAGCACCACAGACATCGGGGCTCCGGGCTTTCCCTGACCAACAGGTCTTCGACGTTTACCACCCGCTGCACCTGGGCTCCCACTGAAAAGAACCCCGAAAAATCACAAACGTCGGACGATTGTTCCCACACCAAAAGTGCCAGCCAGTCAAGCTCTTCCTGCTCCTCACCGGCCATTGGAGGCGCATCTACAGCACCACAGACATCGGGGCTCCGGGCTTTCCCTGACTAACAGGGATTCGACGTTTACCACCCGCTGCACCTGGGCTCCCACTGAAAAGAACCCCGAAAAATCACGAACATCGGACGATTACTCCCACACCGAAAGTGCCAGCAACTCAAGCTCTTGCTGCTACTCACCGGCCATTCCCAGCGCATCTACAGCACCACAGACATCGGGGCTCCGGGCTTTCCCTGACCAACAGGGCTTCGACGTTTACCACCAGCTGCAGCTGGGCGCACACTGAAAAAAAACCCTGAAACATCAAAAACGTCGGACGATTGCTCCCACACCGAAAGTGCCAGCCTGTCAAGCTCTTGCTGCTCCTCACCAGCCATTCCCAGCGCATCTACAGCACCACAGACATCGGGGCTCCGGGCTTTCGCTGACCAACAGGGCTTCGACGTTTACCACCAGCTGCAGCTGGGCGCACACTGAAAAAAAACCCTGAAACATCAAAAACGTCGGACGATTGCTCCCACACCGAAAGTGCCAGCCTGTCAAGCTCTTGCTGCTCCTCACCAGCCATTCCCAGCGCATCTACAGCACCACAGACATCGGGGCTCCGGGCCTTCCCTGACCAACAGGGCTTCGACGTTTACCACCAGCTGCACCTGGGCACCCACTGAAAAAAAACCCTGAAAAATCAAAAACGTCGGACGATTGCTCCCACACCGAAAGTACCAGCAACACAAGCTCTTGCTGCTCCTCACGGGCCATTCCCAGCGCATCTACAGCACAACAGACATCGGGGCTCCGGGCTTTCCCTGACCAACAGGGCTTAGACGTTTACCACCAGCTGAACCGGGGCGCCCAGTGAAATAAAACCCCGAAAAATCACGAACGTCGGACGATTGCTCCCACACCGAAAGTGCCAGCAACATAAGCTCTTGCTTCTCCTCACCGGCCATTCCCAGCGCATCTACAGCACCACAGACATCGGGGCTCTACGCTTTCCCTGACCAACAGGGCTTCGACGTTTACAACTAGCTAAACCTGGGCTCCCACTGGAAAAAATAAACGAAAAATCACGAACATCGGACTATTACTCCCACACCGAAAGTGCCAGCCTGTCAAGCTCTTGCTGCTCCTCACCGGCCATTCCCAGCGCATCTACAGCATCACAGATATCGGGGCTCCGACCTTTCCCTGACCAACAGGGCTTCGACGTTTACCACCAGCTGCACCTGGGCGCCCACTGAAATAAAACCCCGAAAAATAACAAACGTCGGACGATTGCTCCCACACCGAAAGTGCCAGCCAGTCAAGCTCTTGCTGCTCCTCACCGTCCATTGGCAGCGCATCTACAGCACCACAGACATCGGGGCTCCGGGATTTACCTGACCAACAGGGCTTCGACATTTACCACCAGCTGCACCTGGGCGCCCACTGAAATAAAACCCCGAAAAATCACGAACGTCGTACGATTGCTCCCACACTGAAAGTTCCAGCAACTCAAGCTCTTGCTGCTACTCACCTCCCATTCCCAGCGCATCTACAGCACCACAGACATCGGGGCTCCGGGCTTTCCCTGATGAACAGGGCTTCGACGTTTACCACCCACTGCACCTGGGCGCCCACTGAAAAAAATAAACGAAAAATCACAAACGTCGGACAATTGCTCCCACACCGAAAGTGCCAGCCAGTCAAGCTCTTGCTGCTACTCACCTCCCATTCCCAGCGCATCTACAGCACCACAGACATCGGGGCTCCGGGCTTTCCCTGACCAACAGGGCTTCGACATTTACCACCAGCTGCACCTGGGCGCCCACTGAAATAAAACCCCGAAAAATCACGAACATCGGACGATTGTTCCCATAGCAAAAGTGCCAGCCAGTCAAGCTCTTGCTGCTCCTCACCGGCCATTGGCAGCACATCTACAGCACGACAGACATCGGGGCTCCGGGCTTTCCCTGACCAACAGGGCTCAGAAGTTTACCACCAGCTGAACCTGGGCGCCCACTGAAAAAAAACCCTGAAAAATTAAAAACGACGGACGATTGCTCCCACACCGAAAGTGCCAGCCAGTCAAGCTCTTGCTGCTCCTCCCCGGCCATTGGCAGCGCATCTACAGCACCACAGACATCGGGGCTCCGGGCTTTCCCTGACCAACAGGCCTTCGACATTTACCATCAGCTGCACCTGGGCGCCCACTGAAAAAAATAACGAAATATCACGAACATCAGACGATTGCTCCCACACCGAAAGTGCCAGCAACTCAAGCTCATGCTGCTTCTCACCGGACTTTGGCAGTGCATCTACAGCACCACAGACATCGCGGCTCCGGGCTTTCCCTGACCAACAGGGCTTCGACGTTTACCACCAGGTGCACCTGGGCGCCCACTGAAAAAAAACCCCGAAAAATCACGAACGTCGGACGATTACTCCCACACCGAAAGTGCCAGCAACTCAAGCTCATGCTGCTTCTCACCGGACTTTGGCAGTGCATCTACAGCACCACAGACATCGGGGCTCCGGGCTTTCCCTGACCAACAGGGCTTCGATGTTTACCACCAGCTGCACCTGGGCGCCCACTGAAAAAAAACCCCGAAAAATCACAAACGTTGGACGATTCCTGCCACACCTTAAATGCCAGCCTGTCAAGCTCTTGCTGCTCCTCACCGCCCATTCCCAGCGCATCTACAGCACCACAGACATCAGGGCTCTGGACTTTCCCTGACGATCAGGGCTTCGACGTTTACCACCAGCTGAACCTGGGCGCCCACTGAAAAGAACCCCGAAAAATCACGAACGTCGGACAATTGCTCCCACACCAAAAGTGCCAGCAACACAAGCTCTTGCTGCTCCTCAGCGGCCATGGGCAGCGCATCTACAGCGCCACAGACATCGGGGCTCCGGGCTTTCCCTGACCAACAGGGCTTTGACTGTTACCACCAGCTGAACCTGGGCTCCCACTGAAAAAAAACCCCGAATAATCACAAACGTCGGACGATTGCTCCCACACCCAAAGTGCCAGCCAGTCAAGCTCTTGCTGCTCCTCACCGGCCATTCCCAGCGCATCTACAGCACCACAGACATCGGGGCTCTACGCTTTCCCTGACCAACAGGGCTTCGACGTTTACCACCCGCTGCACCTGGGTGCCCACTGAAATAAAACCCCGAAAAATCACAAACGTCGGACAATTGCTCCCACACCGAAAGTGCCAGCAACTCAAGCTCTTGCTGCTACTCACCGGACTTTGGCAGTGCATCTACAGCACCACAGACATCGGGGTTCTCCGCTTTCCCTGAACAACAGGGCTTCGACGTTTACCACCAGCTGCACCTGGGCGCCCACTGAAAAAAATAAATGAAAAATCACGAACGTCGGACGATTGCTCCCACACCAAAAGTGCCAGCCAGTCAAGCTCTTGCTGCTCCTCACCGGCCATTCCCAGCGCATCTACAGCACGACAGACATCGGGGCTCCGGGCTTTCCCTGACCAACAGGGCTTCGACGTTTACCACCAGCTGCACCTGGGCGCCCACCTAAAAAAAATCCCCAAAAATCACAAATGTCGGACGATTGCTCCCACACCTTAATTGTCATCGGGTCACGCTACTGATACTCCTCATGGGCCATTGCCAGCGCATCTACAGCCCCACAGACATCGGGGCTCCGGGCTTTCCCTGACCATCAGGGCTTAGAAGTTTACCACCAGCAGAACCTGGGCGCCCACTGAAAGTAAAACCCCGAAGAATCACGAACGTCGGACGATTATTCCCACAGCGAAAGTGCCAGCAACTCAAGTTCCTGCTGCTACTCACCGGACTTTGGCAGTGCATCTACAGCACCACAGACACCGGGCTCCGGGCTTTCCCTGACCAACTGGGCTTCGACGTTTACCACCAGCTGAACCTGGGCGCCCACTGAAAAAAATAAACGAAAAATAACAAACGTCGGACGATTGGTCCCACACCGAAAGTGCCAGCCAGTCAAGCTCTTGCTGCTACTCACCGCCCATTGGCAGCGCATCTACAGTACCACAGACATCGGGGCTCCGGGCTTTCCCTGACCAACAGGGCTTCGACATTTACCACCCGCTGCACCTGGTTGACCACTGAAAAAAAACCCTGAAAAATTAAAAACGTCGGACGATTGATCCCACACTGAAAGTGCCAGCAACTGAAGCTCTTGCAGCTCCTCACCGGCCATTGGCAGCGCATCTACAGCACCACAGACATCGCGGCTCTGGGCTTTCCCTGACCAACAGGACTTCGACATTTACCACCAGCTGCACCTAGTTGGCCACTGAAAAAAAACCCTGAAAAATCAAAAACGTCGTACAATTGATCCCACACCGAAAGTGCCAGCCAGTCAAGCTCTTGCAGTTCCTCACCGGCCACTTGCAGGTCATCTACAGCACCACAGACATCGGAGCTCCGGGCTTTCCCTGACCATCAGGGCTTCGACGTTTACCACTCGCTGCACCTGGGCTCCCACTGAAAAAAACCCCGAAAAATCACGAACGTCGGACGATTGCACCCAAACCGAAATTGCCAGCAACACAATCTCTTGCTGCTCCTCACCGGCCATTCCCAGCGCATCTACAGCACCACAGACATCGGGGCTCCGGGCATTCCCTGACGAACAGGGCTTCGAAGTTTACCACCAGCTGAACCTGGGCGCCCACTGGAAAAAAAACCCAAAAAATCACGAACGTCGGACGATTGCTCCCACACCGAAAGTGCCAGCCAGTCAAGCTCTTGCTGCTCCTCACCGGCCATTCCCAGCGCATCTACAGCACCACAGACATCGGGGCTCCGGGCTTTCCCTGACCAACAGGGCTTCGACGTTTACCACCAGCTGCACCTGGGTGCCGCCTGAAAAAAAAACTCCAACAATCACAAATGTCGGACGATTCCTGCCACACCTTAAATGCCAGCCTGTCAAGCTCTTGCTGCTACTCACCGGACATTCCCAGCGCATCTATAGCACCACAGACATCAGGGCTCTGGAATTTCCCTGACGAACAGGGCTTCGACGTTTACCACCAGCTGCACCTGGGCGCCCACTGAAATTAACCCCGAAAAATCACAAACGTCGGACGATTGCTCCCACACCAAAAGTGCCAGCAACTCAAGCTCTTGCTGCTCCTCACCGGACTTTGGCAGTGCATCTACAGCACCACAGACATCGGGGCTCCGGGATTTCCCTGACCAACAGGGCTTCGACGTTTACCACCAGCTGAACCTGGGCGCCCACTGAAAGTAAAACCCCAAAGAATCACGAACGTCGGACGATTCCTGCCACACCTTAAATGCCAGCAACTCAAGCTCCTGCTGCTCCTCACCGGCCATTCCCAGCGCATCTACAGCACCACAGACATCGGGGCTCCGGGCTTTCCCTGACCACCTGGGCTTCGACGTTTACCACCCGCTGCACCTGGGCGCCCACTGAAAAAAATAAACGAAAAATCACAAACGTCGGACGATTGCTCCCACACCAAAAGTGCCAGCCAGTCAAGCTCTTGCTGCTCCTCACCGCCCATTGGCAGCGCATCGACAGCACCACAGACATCGGGGCTCCGGGCTTTCCCTGACCAACAGGGCTTCGACATTTACCACCAGCTGCACCTGGGCGCCCACTGAAAGTAAAACCCCGAAGAATCACGAACGTCGGACGATTGCTCGCACACCGAAAGTGCCAGCAACTCAAGCTCTTGCTGGTACTCACCGGACTTTGGCAGTGCATCTACAGCACCACAGACATCGGGGTTCTGCGCTTTCCCTGACCAACAGGGCTTCGACATTTACCATCAGCTGCACCTGGGCGCCCACTGAAAGTAAAACCCCGAAAAATCACGAACGTCGGACGATTCCTCCCACACCGAAAGTGCCAGCAACTCAAGCTCTTGCTGGTACTCACCGGACTTTGGCAGTGCATCTACAGCACCACAGACATCGGGGCTCCGGGCTTTCCCTGAACAACAGGGCTTCAACGTTTACCACCAGCTGCACCTGGGCGCCCACTGAAAAAAATAAACGAAAAATCACGAACATCGCACGATTGCTCCCACACCGAAAGTGCCAGCAAATCAAGCTCTTGCTGCTCCTCACCGGCCATTGGCAGCGCAACTACAGCACCACAGACATCGGGGCTCCGGGCTTTCCCTGACCAACAGGGAACCACCAACATTTACCACCAGCTGCACCTGGTCACCCACTGAAATAAAACCCCCGAAAATCACGAACGTCCGACGATTGCTCCCACACCCAAAGTGCCAGCCAGTCAAGCTCTTGCTGCTACTCACCGGACTTTGGGAGTGCATCTACAGCACCACAGACATCGGGGTTCTACGCTTTCCCTGACCAACAGGGCTTCGACATTTACCATCAGCTGCACCTGGGCGCCCACTGAAAAAAATAAACGAAAAATCATGAACATCGGACGATTGCTCCCACACCGAAAGTGCCAGCCAGTCAAGCTCTTGCTGCTCCTCACCGGCCATTCCCAGCGCATCTACAGCACCACAGACATCGGGGCTCCGGGCTTTCCCTGACCAACAGGGCTTCGACGTTTACCACCAGCTGAACCTGGGCGCCCACTGAAATAAAACCCCCAAAAATCACGAACGTCGGACGATTGTTCCCACATTGAAAGTGCCAGCCAGTCAAGCTCATGCTGCTCCTCACCGGCCATTCGCAGCGCATCTACAGCACCACAGACATCGGGGCTCTGCGCTTTCCCTGACCAACAGGGCTTCGACGTTTACCACCAGATGAACCTGGGCGCCCACTGAAAAAAATAAACGAAAAATCACGAACATCGGACGATTGCTCCCACACCGAAAGTGCCAGACAGTCAAGCTCTTGCTGCTACTCACCGCCCATTGGCAGGGCATCTACAGCATCACAGACATCGGGGCTCCGAGCTTTCCCTGACCAACAGGGCTTCAACGTTTACCACCAGCGGCACCTGGGCGCCCACTGAAATAAAACCCCGAAAAATCACGAACGTCGGACGATTGCTCCCACACCGAAAGTGCCAGCAACTCAAGCTCTTGCTGCTCCTCACCGGCCATTGGCAGCACATCTACAGCACCACAGACATCGGGGCTCCGGGCTTTCCCTGACCAACAGGCCTTCGACGTTTACCACCAGCTGAACCTGGGCGCCCACTGAAAAAAAACCCTGAAAAATGACGAACGTCGGACGATTGCTCCCACACCAAAAGTGCCAGACAGTCAAGCTCTAGCTGCTGAACACCGGCCATTCCCAGCGCATCTACAGCACCACAGACATCGGGGCTCTGGGCTTTCCCTGACCAACAGGGCTTCGACATTTACCACCAGCTGCACCTGGGCGCCCACTGAAATAAAACCCCCAAAAATCACGAACGTCGGACGATTCCTCCCACACCGAAAGTGCCAGCCAGTCAAGCTCTTGCTGCTCCTCACCGGACTTTGGCAGTGCATCTACAGCACCACAGACATCGGGGCTCCGGGCTTTCCCTGACCAACAGGGCTCAGAAGTTTACCAGCAGCTGAACCTGGGCCCCCACTGAAAAAAAACCCTGAAAAATCAAAAACGACGGACGATTGCTCCCACACCGAAAGTGCCAGCCAGTCAAGCTCTTGCTGCTCCTCACCGGCCATTCCCAGCGCATCTACAGCACCACAGACATCGGGGCTCTGGGCTTTCCCTGACGAACAGGGCTTCGACATTTACCACCAGCTGCACCTGGGCGCCCACTGAAAAAAAACCCCGAAAAATCACAAATGTCGGACGATTCCTGGCACATCTTAAATGCCAGCCTGTCAAGCTCTTGCTGCGCCTCACCGCCCATTCCCAGCGCATCTACAGCACCACAGACATCAGGGCTCTGGGCTTTCCCTGACGAACACGGCTTCGACGTTTACCACCCGCTGCACCTGGGCGCCCACTGAAAAAAATAAATGAAAAATCACAAACGTCGGACGATTGCTCCCACAACGAAAGTGCCAGCCAGTCAAGCTCTTGCTGCTCCTCACCAGACTTTGGCAGTGCATCTACAGCACCACAGACATTGGGGTTCTGCGCTTTCCCTGAACAACAGGGCTTCGACGTTTACCACCAGCTGAACCTGGGCGCCCACTGAAAAAAAACCCCGAAAAATCACGAACGTCGGACGATTGCTCCCACACCGAAAGTGCCAGACAGTCAAGCTCTTGCTGCTCCTCACCAGACTTTGGCAGTGCATCTACAGCACCACAGACATTGGGGTTCTGCGCTTTCCCTGAACAACAGGGCTTCGACGTTTACCACCAGCTGAACCTGGGCGCCCACTGAAAAAAAACCCCGAAAAATCACGAACGTCGGACGATTGCTCGCACACCGAAAGTGCCAGACAGTCAAGCTCTTGCTGCTCCTCACCGGCCATTGGCAGCTCATCTACAGCATCACAGATATCGGGGCTGCGGGCTTTCCGTGACCAACAGGGCTTCGACGTTTACCACCAGCTGAACCTGGGCGCCCACTGAAAGTAAGACCCTAAAAAATCACGAACGTCGGACGATTGCTCCCACACCGAAAGTGCCAGCCAGTCAAGCTCTTGCTGCTCCTCACCGGCCATTCCCAGCGCATCTACAGCACCACAGACATCAGGGCTCTGGACTTTCCCTGACGAACACGGCTTTGACGTTTACCACCGGCTGCTCCTGGGCGCCCACTGAAAAGAACCCCCAAAAAATCACGAACATCGGACGATTGCTCCCACACCGAAAGTGCCAGCAACTCAAGCTCTTGCTGCTCCTCAACTCCCATTCCCAGCGCATCTACAGCACCACAGACATCGGGGCTCTGGGCTTTCCCAGACAAACAGGGCTTCGACATTTACCACCAGCTGCACCTGGGCTCCCACTGAAAAGAACCCCGAAAAATCACGAACGTCGGACGATTGCTCCAACACCAAAAGTGCCAGTCAGTCAAGCTCTTACTGCTCCTAACCGGCCATTGGCAGCGCATCTACAGCACCACAGACATCGGGGCTCCGGGCTTTCCCTGACGAACCAGGCTTCGACGTTTACCACCAGCTGCACCTGGGTGCCCCTGAAAAAAATAAACGAAGAATCAAGAACATCGGACGATTGCTCCCACACCGAAAGTGCCAGCCAGTCAAGCTCTTGCTGCTCCTCACCGGTCATTGGCAGCGCATCTACAGTACCACAGACATCGGGGCTCCGGGCTTTCCCTGACCAACAAGGCTTCGACGTTTACCACCAGCTGAACCTGGGCGCCCACTGAAAGTAAAACCCCAAAAAATCACGAACGTCGGACGATTGCTCCCACACCGAAAGTGCCAGCAACTCAAGCTCCTGCTGCTACTCACCGGACTTTGGCAGTGCATCTACAGCACCACAGACGTCGGGGTTCTGCGCTTTCCCTGACCAACAGGGCTTCGACATTTACCACCAGCTGAACCTGGGCGCCCACTGAAAAAAATAAACGAAAAATCACAAACGTCGGACGATTGCTCCCACACCGAAAGTGCCAGCCAGTCAAGCTCTTGCTGCTCCTCACCGGACTTTGGCAGCGCATCTACAGCACCACAGACATTTGGCCTCATGGCATTCCCTGACCAACAGGGCTTCGACGTTTACCACCAGCTGCACCTGGGCGCCCACTGAAAAAGAAAACCCAAAAATCACAAATGTCGGACGATTCCTGCCACACCTTAAATGCCAGCCTGTCAAGCTCTGGCTGCCCCTCACCGCCCATTCCCAGCGCATCTACAGCACCACAGACATCGGGGCTCCGGGCTTTCCCTGACCAACAGGGCTTCGACGTTTACCACCAGCTGAACCTGGGCTCCCACTGAAAAGAACCCCCGAAAAATCACGAACATCGGTCGATTGCTCCCACACCGAAAGTGCCAGCAACACAAGCTCTTGCTGCTCCTCACCGGCCGTTCCCAGCGCATCTACAGCACCACAGACATCGGGGCTCCGGGCTTTCCCTGACCAACAGGGCTTAGACGTTTACCACCAGCTGAACCTGGGCGCCCAGTGAATAAAAAACCCCAAAAATCACAAACGTCCGACGATTGCTCCCACACCAAAAGTGCCAGCAACACAAGCTCTTGCTGCTCCTCACCGCCCATTGGCAGCGCATCTACAGCACCACAGACATCGGGGCTCCGAGCTTTCCCTGACCAACAGGGCTTAGAAGTTTACTACCAGCTGAACTTGGGCGCCCACTGGAAAAAAAATCCCCAAATATCACAAACGTCGGACGATTGCTCCCACACCGAAAGTGCCAGCCAGTCAAGCTCTTGCTGCTCCTCACCGGCCATTGGCACCGCATCTACAGCACCACAGACATCACGGCTCCGGGCTTTCCCTGAGCAACAGGGCTTCGACATTTACCACCAGCTGCACCTGGGCGCCCACTGAAATAAATAAACGAAAAATCACAAACGTCGGACGATTGCTCCCACACCTGAAGTGCCAGCAACTCAAGCTCTTGCTGCTCCTCACCGGCCATTGGCAGCGCATCTACAGCACCACAGACATCGGGGCTCCGGGCTTTCCCTGACCAACAGGGCTTCGACGTTTACCACCAGCTGCACCTCGGAGCCCGCTGAAAAAAACCCCGAAAAATCACAAACGTCGGACGATTGCTCCCACACCAAAAGTGCCAGCAACTCAAGCTCTTGCTGCTACTCACCGGACTTTGGCAGTGCATCTACAGCACCACAGACATCGGGGTCCTGCGCTTTCCCTGAACAACAGGGCTTCAACGTTTACCACCAGCTGCACCTGGGCGCCCGCTGAAAAAAACCCCGAAAAATCACAAACGTCGGACGATTGCTCCCACACCGAAAGTGCCAGCAACTCAAGCTCTTACTGCTACTCACCGGACTTTGGCAGTGCATCTACAGCACCACAGACATCGGGGTTCTGCGCTTTCCCTGAACAACAGGGCTTCAACGTTTACCACCAGCTGCACCTGGGTGCCCCCTGAAAAAAAAAACCCCAAAAATCACAAATATCGGACGATTTCTGCCACACCTTAAATGCCAGCCTGTCAAGCTCTTGCTGCTCCTCACCGGCCATTGGCAGCGCATCTAAAGCACCACAGACATCGGGGCTCCGGGCTTTCCCAGACCAACAGGGCTTCGACATTTACCACCAGCTGCACCTGGGCGCCCACTGAAATTAAAACCACGAAAAATCACGAACGTCGGACGATTGCTCCCACACCAAAAGTCCCAGTCAGTCAAGCTCTTGCTGCTACTCACCTCCCATTCCCAGCGCATCTAAAGCACCACAGACATCGGGGCTCCGGGCTTTCCCTGACCAACCGGGCTTCGACATTTACCACCAGCTGCACCTGGGTGCCCCCTGAAAAAAAAACCCCAAAAATCACAAATGTCGGACGATTCCTGTCACACCTTAAATGCCAGCCTGTCAAGCTCTTGCTGCTCCTCACCCGCCATTGGAGGCGCATCTACAGCACCACAGACATCGGGGCTCCGGGCTTTCCCTGACCAACAGGGCTTCAAAGTTTACCACCAGCTGCACCTGGGCGCCCACTGAAAAAAATAAACGAAAAATCACGAACATCGCACGATTGCTCCCACACCGAAAGTGCCAGCAACTCAAGCTCTTGCTGCTACTCACCTCCCATTCCCAGCGCATCTACAGCACCACAGACATCGGGGCTCCGGGCTTTCCCTGACGAACAGGGCTTCGACGTTTACCACCAGCTGAACCTGGGCGCGCACTGGAAAAAAAACCCGAAAAATCACGAACGTCGGACGATTGTTCCCACATTGAAAGTGCCAGCCAGTCAAGCTCTTGCTGCTACTCACCGGCCATTGGCAGCGCATGTACAGCACCACAGACATCGGGGCTCCGGGCTTTCCCTGACCAACAGGGCTTCGACGTTTACCACCCGCTGCACCTGGGCTCCCACTGAAAAGAACACCGAAAAATCACAAACGTCGGACGATTGCTCCCACACCGAAAGTGCCAGCCAGTCAAGCTCTTGCTGCTCCTCACCGCCCATTGGCAGCGCATCTACAGCACCACAGACATCGGAGCTCCGGGCTTTCCATGACGAACCAGGCTTCGACATTTACCACCAGCTGCACCTGGGCTCCCACTGAAAAGAACCCCCGAAAAATCACGAACATCGGACGATTGCTCCCACACCGAAAGTGCCAGCAACACAAGCTCTTGCTGCTCCTCACCGGCCGTTCCCAGCACATCTACAGCACCACAGACATCGGGGCTCCGGGCTTTCCCTGACCAACAGGGCTTCGACGTTTACCACCAGCTGAACCTGGGCGCCCACTGAAAAAAATAAACGAAAAATCACGAAGATCAGACGATTGATCCCACAACGAAAGTGCCAGCCAGTCAAGCTCTTGCTGCTCCTCACCGCCCATTCCCAGCGCATCTACAGCACCACAGACATCGGGGCTCCGGGCTTTCCCTGACCAACAGGGCTTCGACATTTACCACCAGCTGAACCTGGGCGCACACTGAAATAAAACCCCGAAAAATCACGAACGTCGGACGATTGCTCCCACAACGAAAGTGCCAGGAACTCAAGCTCTTGCTGCTACTCACCGCCCATTGGCAGCGCATCTACAGCACCACAGACATCGGGGCTCCGGGCTTTCCCTGACCAACAGGGCTTCGACGTTTACCACCAGCTGCACCTGGGCGCCCACTGAAAAAAACCCCGAAAACTCACGAACGTCGGACGATTCCTCCCACACCGAAAGTGCCAGTATGTCAGCCTCTTGCTGCTCCTCACCGGCCATTGGCAGCGCATCTACAGCACCACAGACATCGGGGCTCCGGGCTTTCCCTGACCAACAGGGCTTCGACGTTTACCACCAGCTGAACCTGGGCGCCCACTGAAAAGAACCCCCAAAAAATCACGAACATCGGTCGATTGCTCACACACTGAAAGTGCCAGCAACACAAGTTCTTGCTGCTTCTCACCGGCCATTCCCAGCGCATCTACAGCACCACAGACATCGGGGCTCCGGGCTTTCCCTGACCAACAGGGCTTCGACGTTTACCACCAGCTGCAACTGGGCGCCAACTGAAATAAAACCCCGAAAAATCACGAACGTCGGACGATTCCTCCCACACCGAAAGTGCCAGCAACTCAAGCTCTTGCTGCTACACACCGGACTTTGGCAGTGCATCTACAGCACCACAGACATTGGGGTTCTGCGCTTTCCCTGAACAACAGGGCTTCGACGTTTACCACCATCTGCACCTGGGTGCCCACTGAAAAAAACCGCGAAAAATCACAAACGTCGGACTATTGCTCCCACACTGAAAGTGCCAGCCAGTCAAGCTCTTGCTGCTCCTCACCAGCCATTGGCAGCGCATCTACAGCACCACAGACATCGCGGCTCTGGGCTTTCCCTGACCAACAGGCCTTCGACATTTACCACCAGCTGCACCTAGTTGGCCACTGAAAAAAAACCCTGAAAAATCGAAAACGTCGGACAATTGATCCCACACCCAAAGTGCCAGCCAGTCAAGCTCTTGCAGTTCCTCACCGGCCACTGGCAGCTCATGTACAGCACTACAGACATCGGAGCTCCGGGCTTTCCCTGACCAACAGGGCTTCGACGTTTACCACTCGCTGCACCTAGGCTCCCACTGAAAAGAACCCCGAAATATCACGAACGTCGGACGATTGCACCCACACCGAAAGTGCCAGCGACACAAGCTCTTGCTGCTCCTCACCGGCCATTCCCAGCGCATCTACAGCACCACAGACATCGGGGCTCCGGGCTTTCCCTGACCAACAGGGCTTCGATGTTTACCACCAGCTGCACCTGGGCGCCCACTGAAATAAAACCCTGAAAAATCACGAACGTCGGACGATTCCTCCCACACCGAAAGTGCCAGCCAGTCAAGCTCTTGCTGCTACTCACCGGACTTTGGCAGTGCATCTACAGCACCACAGACATCGGGGTTCTACGCTTTCCCTGACCAAGAGGGCTTCGACATTTACCATCACCTGCACCTGGGTGCCCACTGAAAAAAACCCCGAAAAATCACAAACGTCGGACTATTGCTCCCACACTGAAAGTGCCAGCCAGTCAAGCTCTTGCTGCTCCTCACCGCCCATTGGCAGCGCATCTACAGCACCACAGACATCGGGGCTCCGGGCTTTCCCTGACCAACAGGGCTTCGACATTTACCACCAGCTGAACCTGGGCGCCCACTTAAAAAAATAAAAGAAAAATCACGAACATCGGACAATTGCTCCCACACCAAAAGTGCCAGCCAGTCAAGCTCTTGCTGCTCCTCACCGGCCATTCCCAGCGCATCTACAGCACCACAGACATCGGGGCTCCGGGCTTTCCCTGACCAACAGGGCTTCGACGTTTACCACCAGCTGCACCTGGGCGCCCACTGAAATAAAACCCCCAAAAATCACGAACATCGGACAATTGCTCCCACACCAAAAGTGCCAGCCAGTCAAGCTCTTGCTGCTCCTCACCGGCCATTCCCAGCGCATCTACAGCACCACAGACATCGGGGCTCCGGGCTTTCCCTGACCAACAGGGCTTCGACGTTTACCACTCGCTGCACCTGGGCTCCCACTGAAAAGAACCCCGAAAAATCACGAACGTCGGACGATTGCACCCACACCGAAAGTGCCAGCAACACAAGCTCCTGCTGTTCCTCACCGGCCATTCGCAGCGCATCTACAGCACCACAGACATCGGGGCTCCGGGCTTTCCCTGACAAACAGGGCTTCGACGTTTACCACCAGCTGCACCTGGGCGCCCACTGGAAAAAAAACCCGAAAAATCACGAACGTCAGACGATTGCTCCCACACCGAAAGTGCCAGCAACTCAAGCTCTTGCTGCTCCTCACCGGACTTTGGCAGCGCATCTACAGCACCACAGACATCGGGGCTCCGGGCTTTCCCTGACCAACAGGGCTTCGACGTTTACCACCAGCTGCACCTGGGCGCCCACTGAAAAAAATAAACGAAAAATCACGAACGTCGGACGATTGCTCCCACAACGAAAGTGCCAGCCAGTCAAGCTCTTGCTGCTCCTCCCCGGCCACTCCCAGTGCATCTACAGCACCACAGACATCGGGGCTCTGGGCTTTCCCTGACGAACAGGGCTTCAACGTTTACCACCAGCTGCACCTGGGCGCCCACTGAAAAAAACCCCAAAAATCACGAACGTCGGACGATTGCTCCCACACCGAAAGTGCCAGCATGTCAGCCTCTTGCTGCTCCTCACCGACCATTGGCAGCGCATCTACAGCACCACAGACATCGGGGCTCTGGGCTTTCCCTGACCAACAGGGCTTCGACATTTACCACCAGCTGCACCTGGGCGCCCACTGAAATAAAACTCCGAAAAATCACGAACGTCGGACGATTGCTCCCACAACGAAAGTGCCAGCAACTCAAGCTCTTGCTGCTACTCACCAGACTTTGGCAGTGCATCTACAGCACCACATACATTGGGGTTCTGCGCTTTCCCTGACCAACAGGGCTTCGACGTTTACCACCAGCTGAACCTGGGCGCCCACTGAAAAAAATAAACTAAAAATCACGAACATCGGACGATTGCTCCCACACCGAAAGTGCCAGCCTGTCAAGCTCTTGCTGCTCCTCACTGGCCATTCCCAGCGCATCTACAGCACCACAGACATCGGGGCTCCGGGCTTTCCCTGACCAACAGGGCTTCGACGTTTACCACCAGCTGCAGCTGGGCTCCCACTGAAAAGAACCCCGAAAAATCACGAACGTCGGACGATTGCTCCCACACCGAAAGTGCCAGCAACTCAAGCTATGCTGCTCCTCACCAGCCATTCCCAGCGCATCTACAGCACCACAGACATCGGGGCTCCGGGCTTTCCCTGACCAACAGGGCTTCGACATTTACCACCAGCTGCACCTGGGTGCCCCCTGAAAAAAAACCCCGAAAAATCACGAACGTCGGACGATTCCTGCCACACCTTAAATGCCAGCCTGTCATGCTCTTGCTGCTCCTCACCGGCCATTCCCAACGCATCTACAGCACCACAGACATCGGGGCTGTGGGCTTTCCCTGACCAACATGGCTTCGACATTTACCACCAGCTGCACCTGTGCGCCCACTGAAAGTAAAACCCCGAAAAATCACGAACGTTGGACGATTGCTCCCACAACGAAAGTGCCAGCCAGCCAAGCTCTTGCTGCTCCTCACCGGCCATTGGCAGCGCATCTACAGCACCACCGACACCGGGGCTCCGGGCTTTCCCTGACCAACAGGCCGTCGACATTTACCACCAGCTGCACCTGGGCGCCCACTGAAAAAAAACCCTGAAAAATGACGAACGTCGGACGATTGCTCCCACACCAAAAGTGCCAGCCAGTCAAGCTCTTGCTGCTCCTCACCGGACAGTGGCAGTGCATCTACAGCACCACAGACATTGGGGCTCCGGGCTTTCCCTGACCAACAGGCCTTCGACGTTTACCACTCGCTGAACCTGGGCTCCCACTGAAAAGAACCCCGAAAAATCACGAACGTCGGACGATTGCTCCCACACCAAAAGTGCCAGCCAGTCAAGCTCTTGCTGCTGAACACCGGCCATTCCCAGCGCATCTACATCACCACAGACATCGGGGCTCCGGGCTTTCCCTGACCAACAGGTCTTAGAAGTTTACCACCAGCTGCACCTCGGCTCCCACTGAAATAAAAGCCCGAAAAATCACGAACGTCGGACGATTGCTCCCACAACGAAA
This sequence comes from Chlamydotis macqueenii, assembly GCF_036417535.1. Taxonomy (NCBI): domain Eukaryota; kingdom Metazoa; phylum Chordata; class Aves; order Otidiformes; family Otididae; genus Chlamydotis; species Chlamydotis macqueenii. Next base: position 46,577 of record NW_028239116.1, read on the forward strand.
GTGCCAGCCAGTCAAGCTCTTGCTGCTCCTCACCGCCCATTCCCAGCGCATCTACAGCACCACAGACATCGGGGCTCCGGGCTTTCCCTGACGAACAGGGCTTCGACGTTTACCACCAGCTGAACCTGGGCGCCCACTGGAAAAAAAACGCGAAAAATCACGAACGTCGGACGATTGTTCCCACATTGAAAGTGCCACCAAATCAAGCTCTTGCTGCTCCTCACCGGCCATTGGCAGCGCATCTACAGCACCACAGACATCGCGGCTCCGGGCTTTCCCTGACCATCAGGGCTTCGATATTTACCACCAGCTGCACCTGGGCGCCCACTGAAATAAAACCCCGAAAAATCACAAACGTCGGACGATTGCTCCCACAACGAAAGTGCCAGCAACTCAAGCTCTTGCTGCTCCTCACCGGAGAGTGGCAGCGCATCTACAGCACCACAGACATCGGGGCTCCGGGCTTTCCCTGACCAACAGGGCTTCGACGTTTACCACCAGCTGCACGTGGGCGCCCACTGAAAAAAATAAACGAAAAATCATGAATATCGGACGATTGCTCCCACACCGAAACTGCGAGCAACTCAAGCTCTTGCTGCTACTCACCGCCCATTGGCAGGGCATCTACAGCACCACAGACATCGGGGCTCCGGGCTTTCCCTGACCAACAGGGCTTCAACGTTTACCACCAGCTGCACCTGGGCGCCCACTGAAAGTAAAACCCCGAAAAATCACGAACATCGGACGATTGCTCCCACACCGAAAGTGCCAGCAACACAAGCACTTGCTGCTCCTCACCGCCCATTCCCAGCGCATCTACAGCACCACAGACATCGCGGCTCCGGGCTTTCCCTCACCAACAGGGCTTCGACATTTACCACCAGCTGCACCTGGTTACCCACTGAAAAAAAACCCTGAAAAATCAAAAACGTCAGACGATTCGTCCGACACTGAAAGTGCCAGCAACTCAAGCTCTTGCTGCTCCTCACCGGCCATTCCCAGTGCATCTACAGCACCACAGACATCGCGGCTCTGGGCTTTCCCTGACCAACAGGCCTTCGACATTTACCACCAGCTGCACCTAGTTGGTCACTGAAAAAAAACCCTGAAAAATCAAAAACGTCGTACAATTGATCCGACACCGAAAGTGCCAGCCAGTCAAGCTCTTGCTGCTCCTCACCGGCCATTCCCAGCGCATCTACAGCACCACAGACATCGGAGCTCCGGGCTTTCCCTGACCAACAGGGCTTCGACGTTTACCACTCGCTGCACCTGGGCTCCCACTGAAAAAAACCCCAAAAAATCACGAACGTCGGACGATTGCACCCAAACCGAAATTGCCAGCAACACAATCTCTTGCTGCTCCTCACCGGCCATTCCCAGCGCATCTACAGCACCACAGACATCGGGGCTCCGGGCTTTCCCTGACCAACAGGGCTTCGACGTTCACCACCAGCTGAACCTGGGCGCCCACTGGAAAAAAAACCCAAAAAATCACGAACGTCGGACGATTGTTCCCACATTGAAAGTGCCAGCCAGTCAAGCTCTTGCTGCTCCTCACCGGGCATTGGCAGCGCATCTACAGCACCACAGACATCGGGACTCCGGGCTTTCCCTGACCAACTGGGCTTCGACGTTTACAACCAGGTGCACCTGGGCGCCCACTGAAAAAAATAAACGAAAAATCACGAACGTCGGACGATGGCTCCCACACCGAAAGTGCCAGCCAGTCAAGCTCTTGCTGCTCATCACCGGCCATTCCCAGCGCATCTACAGCACCACAGACATCGGGGCTCCGGGCTTTCCCTGACCAACAGGGCTTCGACGTTTACCACCAGCTGCACCTGGGTGCCGCCTGAAAAAAAAACTCCAAAAATCACAAATGTCGGACGATTCCTGCCACACCTTAAATGCCAGCCTGTCAAGCTCTTGCTGCTACTCACCGGACATTCCCAGCGCATCTATAGCACCACAGACATCAGGGCTCTGGAATTTCCCTGACGAACAGGGCTTCGACGTTTACCACCAGCTGCACCTGGGCGCCCACTGAAAAAAAAACCGCAAAAATCACGAACGTCGGACGATTGCACCCACAACGAAAGTGCCAGCATGTGAGCCTCTTGCTGCTCCTCACCGGCTATTGGCAGCGCATCTACAACACCACAGACATCGGGGCTCTGCGCTTTCCCTGACCAACAGGCCTTCGACGTTTACCACCAGTTGAACCTGGGCGCCCACTGAAAAAAATAAACGAAAAATCACGAACGTCGGACGATTGCTCCCACACCGAAAGTGCCAGCAAGTCAAGCTCTTGCTGCTCCTCATCGCCCATTGGCAGCGCATCTACAGCACCACAGACATCGGGGCTCTGGGCTTTCCCTGACGAACCGGGCTTCGACATTTACCACCAGCTGCACCTGGGTGCCCCCTGAAAAAAAAACCCCAAAAAACACAAATGTCGGACGATTCCTGCCACACCTTAAATGCCAGCCTGTCAAGCTCTTGCTGCTCCTCACCGGCCATTCCCAGCGCATCTACAGCACCACAGACATCAGGGCTCTGGACTTTCCCTGACGAACAGGGCTTCGACATTTACCACCAGCTGCACCTGGGCTCCCACTGAAAAAAAACCCTGAAAAATCAAAAACGTCGGACGATTGCTCCCACACCGAGCGTGCCAGCCTGTCAAGCTCTTGCTGCTCCTCACCGGCCATTGGCAGCGCATCTACAGCACCACAGACATCGGGGCTCCGGGCTTTCCCTGACCAACAGGGCTTCGACGTTTACCACTCGCTGCAGCTGGGCTCCCACTGAAAAGAACCCCGAAAAATCACGAACGTCGGACGATTGCTCCCACACCGAAAGTGCCAGCCTGTCAAGCTCTTGCTGCTCCTCACCGGACTTTGGCAGTGCATCTACAGCACCACAGACATCGGGGCTCCGGGCTTTCCCTGACCAACAGGGCTTCGACATTTACCACCAGCTGCACCTGGGTGCCCCCTGAAAAAAAAACCCCAAAAATCACGAACGTCGGACGATTCCTGCCACACCTTAAATGCCAGCCTGTCAAGCTCTTGCTGCTCCTCACCGGCCATTCCCAGCGCATCTACAGCACCACAGACATCGGGGCTCTGGGCTTTCCCTGACCAACAGGCCTTCGATGTTTACCACCTACTGAACCTGGGCGCCCAGTGAATAAAAATCCCCAAAAATCACAAACGTCCGACGATTGCTCCCACACTGAAAGTGCCAGCAACTGAAGCTCCTGCTGCTCCTCACCGCCCATTCCCAGCGCATCTACAGCACCACAGACATCGGGGCTCCGGGCTTTCCCTGACCAACAGGGCTTCGACGTTTACCACTCGCTGAACCTGGGCTCCCACTGAAAAGAACCCCAAAAAATCACGAACGTCGGACGATTGCTCCCACACCAAAAGTGCCAGACAGTCAAGCTCTAGCTGCTGAACACCGGCCATTCCCAGCGCATCTACAGCACCACAGACATCGGGGCTCCGGGCTTTCCCTGACCAACAGGGCTTCGACGTTTACCACCAGCTGCACCTGGGCGCCCACTGAAATAAAACCCCGAAAAATCACGAACGTCCGACGATTGCTCCCACACCCAAAGTGCCAGCCAGTCAAGCTCTTGCTGCTCCTCACCGGCCATTGGCAGCGCATCTACAGCACCACAGATATCGGGGCTCCGAGCTTTCCCTGACCGACAGGGCTTCAACGTTTACCACCAGCTGCACCTCGGAGCCCGCTGAAAAAAACCCCGAAAAATCACGAACGTCGGACGATTCCTCCCACACCGAAAGTGCCAGCAACTCAAGCTCTTGCTGCTACTCACCGGCCATTCCCAGTGCATCTACAGCACCACAGACATCGGGGTTCTGCGCTTTCCCTGAACAACAGGGCTTCGACATTTACCACTAGCTGCACCTGGGTGCCCCCTGAAAAAAAAACCCCAAAAATCACAAATGTCAGACGATTCCTGCCACACCTTAAATGCCAGCCAGCCAAGCTCTTGCTGCTACTCACCGCCCATTGGCAGCGCATCTACAGCACCACAGGTATCGGGGCTCCGAGCTTTCCCTGACCAACAGGGCTTCGACGTTTACCACCAGCTGAACCTGGGCGCCCACTGAAATAAAACCCCGAAAAATCACGAACGTCGGACGATTGCTCCCACACCTTAAATGCCAGCCTGTCAAGCTCTTGCTGCTACTCACCGCCCATTCCCAGCGCATCTACAGCACCACAGACATCAGGGCTCTGGACTTTCCCTGACCAACAGGGCTTCAACGTTTACCACCAGCTGAACCTGGGCGCCCACTGAAAAGAACCCCGAAAAATCACGAACGTCGGACAATTGCTCCCACACCGAAAGTGCCAGCAACTCAAGCTCTTGCTGCTCCTCACCAGCCATTCCCAGCGCATCTACAGCACCACAGACATCGGGGCTCTACGCTTTCCCTGACCAACAGGGCTTCGACGTTTACCACCCGCTGCACCTGGGCGCCCACTGAAATAAAACCCCGAAAAATCACGAACGTCGGACAATTGCTCCCACACCAAAAGTGCCAGCAACACAAGCTCTTGCTGCTCCTCAGCGGCCATTCCCAGCGCATCTACAGCACCACAGACATCGGGGCTCTACGCTTTCCCTGACCAACAGGGCTTCGACGTTTACCACCAGCTGAACCTGGGCGCCCACTGAAATAAAACCCCGAAAAATCACGAACGTCGGACGATTGCTCCCACACCGAAAGTGCCAGCAACTCAAGCTCTTGCTGCTACTCACCGGACTTTGGCAGTGCATCTACAGCACCACAGACATCGGGGTTCTCCGCTTTCCCTGAACAACAGGGCTTCGACGTTTACCACCAGCTGCACCTGGGCGCCCACTGAAAAAAATAAATGAAAAATCACGAACGTCGGACGATTGCTCCCACACCAAAAGTGCCAGCCAGTCAAGCTCTTGCTGCTCCTCACCGGCCATTCCCAGCGCATCTACAGCACCACCGACACCGGGGCTCCGGGCGTTCCCTGACCAACAGGGCTTCGACGTTTACCACCAGCTGAACCTGGGCGCCCACTGAAATAAAAGCCCGAAAAATCACGAACGTCGGACGATTGCTCCCACACCGAAAGTGCCAGCCAGTCAAGCTCTTGCTGCTCCTGACCGGACTTTGGCAGCGCATCTACAGCACCACAGACATCGGGGTCCTGCGCTTTCCCTGACCAACAGGGCTTTGACGTTTACCACTAGCTGAACCTGGGCGCCCCCTGAAAAAAAACCCTGAAAAATGACGAACGTCGGACGATTGCTCCCACACCGAAAGTGCCAGCCAGTCAAGCTCTTGCTGCTCCTCAGGGGACAGTGGCAGTGCATCTACAGCACCACAGACATCGGGGCTCCGGGCTTTCCCTGACCAACAGGGCTTCGACGTTTACCACCAGCTGCACCTGGGCGCCCACTGAAAAAAAACCCTGAAAAATGACGAACGTCGGACGATTGCTCCCACACCAGAATTGCCAGACAGTCAAGCTTTTGCTGCTCCTCCCCGGCCATTGGCAGCGCATGTACAGCACCACAGACATCGGGGCTCCGGGCTTTCCCTGACGAACAGGGCTTCGACATTTACCACCTGCTGCACCTGGGCACCCACTGAAATAAAACCCCGAAAAATCACGAACGTCGGACGATTGCTCCCACACCAAAAGTGCCAGCAACTCAAGCTCTTGCTGCTCCTCACCTCCCATTCCCAGCGCATCTACAGCACCACAGACATCGGGGCTCTGGGCTTTCCCTGACAAACAGGGCTTCGACGTTTACCACCAGCTGCACCTGGGCGCCCGCTGAAAAAAATAAAAGAAAAATCACGAACGTCGGACGATTGCTCCCACACCAAAAGTGCCAGCCAGTCAAGCTCTTGCTGCTCCTCACCGGCCATTCCCAGCGCATCTACAGCACCACAGACATCGCGGCTCCGGGCTTTCCCTGACCAACAGGGCTTCGACGTTTACCACCAGCTGCACCTGGTTGCCCACTGAAAAAAAAACCCTGAAAAATCAAAAACGTCGGACGATTGATCCCACACCGAAAGTGCCAGCCTGTCAAGCTCTTGCTGTTCCTCACCGGCCATTGGCAGCGCATCTACAGCACCACAGACATCGGGGCTCTGGGCTTTCCCGGACCAACAGGGCTTCGACGTTTACCACCAGCTGAGCCTGGGCGCCAACTGAAAAGAACCCCGAAAAATCACGAACATCGGACGATTGCTCCCACACCGAAAGTGCCAGCAACTCAAGCTCTTGCTGCTCCTCACCGGACTTTGGCAGCGCATCTACAGCACCACAGACATCGGGGCTCCGGGCTTTCCCTGACCAACAGGGCTTCGACGTTTACCACTCGCTGAACCTGGGCTCCCACTGAAAAGAACCCCGAAAAATCACGAACATCGGACAATTGCTCCCACACCGAAAGTTCCAGCAACTCAAGCTCTTGCTGCTCCTCACCGGCCACTGGCAGCGCATCTACAGCACCACAGACATCCGGGCTCTGGGCTTTCCCTGACAAACAGGGCTTCGATGTTTACCACCAGCTGAACCTGGGCGCCCACTGAAATAAAACCCCGAAAAATCACAAACGTCGGACGATTCCTCCCACACAGAAAGTGCCAGCAACTCAAGCTCTTGCTGTTCCTCACCGGACTTTGGCAGTGCATCTACAGCACCACAGACATCGCGGCTCCGGGCTTTCCCTGACCAACAGGGCTTCGACGTTTACCACCAGCTGCACCTGTGCGCCCACTGAAAAAAACCCCGAAAAATCACAAACGTCGGACGATTGCTCCCACACCAAAAGTGCCAGCCAGTCAAGCTCTTGCTGTTCCTCACCGGACTTTGGCAGTGCATCTACAGCACCACAGACATCGTGGCTCCGGGCTTTCCCTGACCAACAGGCCTTCGACATTTACCACCAGCTGCACCTGGGCGCCCACTGAAATAAAACCCCGAAAAATCACGAACGTCGGACGACTGCTCCCACACCCAAAGTGCCAGCCAGTCAAGCTCTTGCTGCTCCTCACCGGACAGTGGCAGTGCATCTACAACACCACAGACATCGGGGCTCCGGGCTTTCCCTGACCAACAGGGCTTCGACGTTTACCACTCGCTGAACCTGGGCTCCCACTGAAAATAACCCCGAAAAATCACGAACGTCGGACGATTGCTCCCACAACGAAAGTGCCAGCCAGTCAAGCTCTTGCTGCTCCTCACCGGCCATTCCCAGCGCATCTACAGCACCACAGACATCGGGGCTCCGGGCTTTCCCTGACCAACAGGGCTTCGACGTTTACCACCAGCTGCACATGGGCGCCCACTAAAAAAAATAAACGAAATATCACGAACATCAGACGATTCCTGCCACACCTTAAATGCCAGCCAGTCAAGCTCATGCTGCTTCTCACCAGCCGTTCCCAGCGCATCTACAGCACCACAGACATCGGGGCTCCGGGCTTTCCCTGACCAACAGGGCTTCGACGTTTACCACCAGCTGCACCTGGGCGCCCACTGAAATAAAACCCCGAAAAATCACGAACGTCGGACAATTGCTCCCACACCGAAAGTGCCAGACAGTCAACCTCTAGCTGCTCCTCACCGGGCATTACCAGCGCATCTACAGCACCACAGACATCGCGGCTCCGGGCTTTCCCTGACCAACAGGGCTTCGACATTTACCACCAGCTGCACATGGGCGCCCACTGAAAAAAAAACCCTAAAAAATCAAAAACGTCGGACAATTGCTCCCACACCGAAAGTGCCAGCCAGTCAAGCTCTTGCTGCTCCTCCCCAGCCATTGGCAGCGCATCTACAGCACCACAGACATCGGGGCTCCGGGCTTTCCCTGACCAACAGGGCTTCGACGTTTACCACCAGCTGAACCTGGGCGCCCACTGAAAAGAACCCCGAAAAATCACGAACGTCGGACGATTGCTCCCACACCGAAATTGCCAGCCAGTCAAGCTGTAGGTGCTCCTCACCTTCCATTCCCAGCGCATCTACAGCACCACAGACATCGGGGCTCCGGGCGTTCCCTGACCAACAGGGCTTAGAAGTTTATTACCAGCTGAACCTAGGCGCCCACTGGAAAAAAAATCCCCAAATATCATGAACGTCGGACGATTGCTATCACACCAAAAGTGCCAGCCACTCAAGCTCTTGCTACCCCTCACCGGCCATTCCCAGCGCATCTACAGCACCACAGACATCGGGGCTCCGGGCTTTCCCTGACGAACAGGGCTTCGACGTTTACCACCAGCTGCACCTGGGCTCCCACTGAAATAAAACCCCGAAAAATCACGAACGTCGGACGATTGCTCCCACACCAAAAGTGCCAGCAACTCAAGCTCTTGCTACCCCTCACCGGCCATTCCCAGCGCATCTACAGCACCACAGACATCGGGGATCCGGGCTTTCCCTGACCAACAGGGCTTCGACGTTTACCACCAGTTGCACCTGGGCACCCACTGAAAAAAAAAACCCCCAAAATCACAAACATCAGACGATTGCTCCCACACCGAAAGTGCCAGCCAGTCAAGCTCTTTGTGCTTCTCACCGGCCATTGGCGGCGCATCTACAGCACCACAGACATCGGGGCTCCGGGCTTTCCCTGACCAACAGGGCTTTGACGTTATACCACCCGCTGCACCTCGGCACCCACTGAAAAAAATAAACGAAAAATCATGAACATCGGACGATTGCTCCCACACCGAAAGTGCCAGCAACACAAGCTCTTCCTGCTCCTGACCGCCCATTCCCAGCGCATCTAGAGCACCACAGACATCGCGGCTCCGGGCTTTCCCTGACCAACAGGCCTTTGACATTTACCACCAGCTGCACCTGGTTGCCCACTGAAAAAAACCCCTAAAAATCAGGAACATCGGACGATTGCTCCCACATTGAAAGTGCCAGCAACACAAGCTCTTGCTGCTGCTCACTGCCCATACCCAGCGGATCTACAGCACCACAGACATCGGGGCTCCGGGCTTTCCATGACCAACAGGGCTTAGACGTTTACCAGCAGCTGCACCTGGGCACCCACTGAAAAAAAACCTTGAAAAATCACGAAGATCGGACGATTTCTCCCACACCGAAAGTGCCAGCCAGTCAGGCTCTTGCTGCTAATCACCGCCCATTCCCAGCGCATCTACAGTACCACAGACATTTGGGCTCCGGACTTTCCCTGACTAACAGCACTTCGACGTTTACCACCAGCTGAACATGGGTGCCCATTAAAAAAAAAACCCGAAAAAAACACAAACGTCGGACGATTGCTCCCACACCGAAAGTGCCAGCCAGTCAAGCTCTTGCTGCTCCTCACCGGCCATTGGAAGCGCATCTACAGCACCACAGACATCGGGGCTCCGGGCTTTCCCTGACCAACAGGGCTTCGACGTTTACCACCAGCTGCACCTGGGCTCCCACTGAAAAGAACCCCGAAAAATCAGAAACGTCGGACGATTGCTCCCACACCAAAAGTGCCAGCCAGTCAAGCTCTTGGTGCTTCTCACCAGCCATTCCCAGCGCATCTACAGCACCACAGATACCGGGGCTCCGGGCTTTCCCTGACCAACAGGGCTTCGACGTTTACCACCAGCTGCACCTGGGCGCCCACTGAAATAAAACCCCGAAAAATCACGAACGTCGGACGATTGCTCCCACACCAAAAGTGCCAGCAACTCAAGCTCTTGCTGCTCCTCACCGGCCATTCCCAGCGCATCTACAGCACCACAGACATCGCGGCTCTGGGCTTTCCCTGACCAACAGGGCTTCGACATTTACCACCAGGTGCACCTGGGCGCCCACTGAAAAAAATAAACGAAAAATAACAAAAGTCGGACGATTGCTCCCACACCGAAAGTGCCAGCCAGTCAAGCTCTTGCTGCTCCTCACCGGCCATTGGAGGCGCATCTACAGCACCACAGACATCGGGGCTCCAGGCTTTCCCTGACCAACAGGTCTTCGACGTTTACCACCCGCTGCACCTGGGCTCCCACTGAAAAGAACCCCGAAAAATCACAAACGTCGGACGATTGCTCCCACACCAAAAGTGCCAGCCAGTCAAGCTCTTCCTGCTCCTCACCGGGCATTGGCAGTGCATCTACAGCACCACAGATATCAGGGCTCCGGGCTTTCCCTGACTAACAGGGATTCGACGTTTACCACCCGCTGCACCTGGGCTCCCACTGAAAAGAACCCCGAAAAATCACGAACATCGGACGATTACTCCCACACCGAAAGTGCCAGCAACTCAAGCTCTTGCTGCTACTCACCGGCCATTCCCAGCGCATCTACAGCACTACAGACATCGGGGCTCCGGGCTTTCCCTGACCAACAGGGCTTCGACGTTTACCACCAGCTGCAGCTGGGCGCACACTGAAAAAAAACCCTGAAACATCAAAAACGTCGGACGATTGCTCCCACACCGAAAGTGCCAGCCTGTCAAGCTCTTGCTGCTCCTAACCAGCCATTCCCAGCGCATCTACAGCACCACAGACATCGGGGCTCCGGGCTTTCCCTGACCAACAGGGCTTCGACGTTTACCACCAGCTGCAGCTGGGCGCACACTGAAAAAAAACCCTGAAACATCAAAAACGTCGGACGATTGCTCCCACACCGAAAGTGCCAGCCTGTCAAGCTCTTGCTGCTCCTCACCAGCCATTCCCAGCGCATCTACAGCACCACAGACATCGGGGCTCCGGGCCTTCCCTGACCAACAGGGCTTCGACGTTTACCACCAGCTGCACCTGGGCACCCACTGAAAAAAAACCCTGAAAAATCAAAAACGTCGGACGATTGCTCCCACACCGAAAGTACCAGCAACACAAGCTCTTGCTGCTCCTCACGGGCCATTCCCAGCGCATCTACAGCACAACAGACATCGGGGCTCCGGGCTTTCCCTGACCAACAGGGCTTAGACGTTTACCACCAGCTGAACCGGGGCGCCCAGTGAAATAAAACCCCGAAAAATCACGAACGTCGGACGATTGCTCCCACACCGAAAGTGCCAGCAACATAAGCTCTTGCTTCTCCTCACCGGCCATTCCCAGCGCATCTACAGCACCACAGACATCGGGGCTCCGGGCTTTCCCTGACCAACAGGGCTTCGACGTTTACAACTAGCTAAACCTGGGCTCCGACTGGAAAAAATAAACGAAAAATCACGAACATCGGACTATTACTCCCACACCGAAAGTGCCAGCCTGTCAAGCTCTTGCTGCTCCTCACCGGCCATTCCCAGCGCATCTACAGCATCACAGATATCGGGGCTCCGACCTTTCCCTGACCAACAGGGCTTCGACGTTTACCACCAGCTGCACCTGGGCGCCCACTGAAATAAAACCCCGAAAAATCACGAACGTCCGACGATTGCTCGCACACCCAAAGTGCCAGCCAGTCAAGCTCTTGCTGCTCCTCACCGGCCATAGGCAGCACATCTACAGCAGCACAGACATCGGGGCTCCGGGCTTTCCCTGACCAACAGGGCTTCAACGTTTACCACCAGCTGAACCTGGGCGCCCAGTGAATAAAAATCCCCAAAAATCACAAACGTCCTAAGATTGCTCCCACACCGAAAGTGCCAGACAGTCAAGCTCTTGCTGCTCCTCACCGTCCATTGGCAGCGCATCTACAGCACCACAGACATCGGGGCTCCGGAATTTACCTGACCAACAGGGCTTCGACATTTACCACCAGCTGCACCTGGGCGCCCACTGAAATAAAACCCCGAAAAATCACGAACGTCGGACGATTGCTCCCACACTGAAAGTTCCAGCAACTCAAGCTCTTGGTGCTACTCACCTCCCATTCCCAGCGCATCTACAGCACCACAGACATCGGGGCTCCGGGCTTTCCCTGACCAACTGGGCTTCGACGTTTACCACCAGCTGAACCTGGGCCCCCACTGAAATAAAACCCCCAAAAATCATGAACGTCGGACGATTGATCGCACACCGAAAGTGCCAGCCAGTCAAGCTCTTGCTGCTCCTCACCGGCCATTGCCAGCCCATCTACAGCCCCACAGACATCGGGGCTCCGGGCTTTCCCTGATGAACAGGGCTTCGACGTTTACCACCCACTGCACCTGGGCGCCCACTGAAAAAAATAAACGAAAAATCACAAACGTCGGACAATTGCTCCCACACCGAAAGTGCCAGCCAGTCAAGCTCTTGATGCTACTCACCTCCCATTCCCAGCGCATCTACAGCACCACAGACATCGGGGCTCCGGGCTTTCCCTGACCAACAGGGCTTCGACGTTTACCACCAGCTGCACCTGGGCGCCCACTGAAATAAAACCCCGAAAAATAACAAACGTCGGACGATTGCTCCCACACCGAAAGTGCCAGCCAGTCAAGCTCTTGCTGCTCCTCACCGGCCATTGGCAGCGCATCTACAGCACCACAGACATCGGGGCTCCGAGCTTTCCCTGACCAACAGGGCTTCGACGTTTACCACCAGCTGCACCTGGGCTCCCACTAAAAAAAAACCCCGAATAATCACAAACATCGGACGATTGCTCCCACACCAAAAGTGCCAGCCAGTCAAGCTCTTGCTGCTCCTCACCGGCCATTGGCAGCGCATCTACAGCACCACAGACATCGGGGCTCCGAGCTTTCCCTGACCAACAGGGCTTCGACGTTTACCACTCGCTGAACCTGGGCACCCACAGAAAGTAAAACCCCGAAAAATCACGAACGTCGGACGATTGCTCCCACACCGAAAGTGCCAGCCTGTCAAGCTCTTGCTGCTCCTCACCGGCCATTGGCCGCGCATCTACAGCACGACAGACATCGGGGCTCCGGGCTTTCCCTGACCAACAGGGCTCAGAAGTTTACCACCAGCTGAACCTGGGCGCCCACTGAAAAAAAACCCTGAAAAATTAAAAACGACGGACGATTGCTCCCACACCGAAAGTGCCAGCCAGTCAAGCTCTTGCTGCTGCTCACCGGCCATTGGCAGCGCATGTACAGCACCACAGACATCGGGGCTCCGGGCTTTCCCTGACCAACAGGCCTTCGACATTTACCATCAGCTGCACCTGGGCGCCCACTGAAAAAAATAACGAAATATCACGAACATCAGACGATTGCTCCCACACCGAAAGTGCCAGCAACTCAAGCTCATGCTGCTTCTCACCGGACTTTGGCAGTGCATCTACAGCACCACAGACATCGCGGCTCCGGGCTTTCCCTGACCAACAGGGCTTCGACGTTTACCACCAGCTGCACCTGCGCTCCCACTGAAAAAAAACCCCGAAAAATCACGAACGTCGGACGATTACTCCCACACCGAAAGTGCCAGCAACTCAAGCTCATGCTGCTTCTCACCGGACTTTGGCAGTGCATCTACAGCACCACAGACATCGGGGCTCCGGGCTTTCCCTGACCAACAGGGCTTCGATGTTTACCACCAGCTGCACCTGGGCGCCCACTGAAAAAAAACCCCGAAAAATCACAAACGTTGGACGATTCCTGCCACACCTTAAATGCCAGCCTGTCAAGCTCTTGCTGCTCCTCACCGCCCATTCCCAGCGCATCTACAGCACCACAGACATCAGGGCTCTGGACTTTCCCTGACGATCAGGGCTTCGACGTTTACCACCAGCTGAACCTGGGCGCCCACTGAAAAGAACCCCGAAAAATCACGAACGTCGGACAATTGCTCCCACACCAAAAGTGCCAGCAACACAAGCTCTTGCTGCTTCTCAGCGGCCATCGGCAGCGCATCTACAGCGCCACAGACATCGGGGCTCCGGGCTTTCCCTGACCAACAGGGCTTTGACTGTTACCACCAGCTGCACCTGGGCTCCCACTGAAAAAAAACCCCGAATAATCACAAACGTCGGACGATTGCTCCCACACCCAAAGTGCCAGCCAGTCAAGCTCTTGCTGCTCCTCACCGGCCATTCCCAGCGCATCTACAGCACCACAGACATCGGGGCTCTACGCTTTCCCTGACCAACAGGGCTTCGACGTTTACCACCCGCTGCACCTGGGCGCCCACTGAAATAAAACCCCGAAAAATCACGAACGTCGGACAATTGCTCCCACACCGAAAGTGCCAGCAACTCAAGCTCTTGCTGCTACTCACCGGACTTTGGCAGTGCATCTACAGCACCACACACATCGGGGTTCTCCGCTTTCCCTGAACAACAGGGCTTCGACGTTTACCACCAGCTGCACCTGGGCGCACACTGAAAAAAATAAATGAAAAATCACGAACGTCGGACGATTGCTCCCACACCAAAAGTGCCAGCCAGTCAAGCTCTTGCTGCTCCTCACCGGCCATTCCCAGCGCATCTACAGCACCACAGACATCAGGGCTCTGGACTTTCCGTGACGATCAGGGCTTCGACGTTTACCACCAGCTGCACCTGGGCTCCCACTGAAAAGAACCCCGAAAAATCACGAACGTCGGACGATTACTCCCACACCGAAAGTGCCAGCAACTCAAGCTCCTGCTGCTCCTCACCGGCCATTCCCAGCGCATCTACAGCACCACAGACATCGGGGCTCCGGGCTTTCCCTGACCAACTGGGCTTCGACGTTTACCACCCGCTGCACCTGGGCGCCCACTGAAAAAAATAAACGAAAAATCACAAACGTCAGACGATTGCTCCCACAACGAAAGTGCCAGCCAGTCAAGCTCTTGCTGCTCCTCACCGGCCATTCCCAGCGCATCTACAGCACCACAGACATCGGGGCTCCGGGCTTTCCCTGACCAACAGGGCTTCGACATTTACCACCAGCTGCACCTGGGCGCCCACTGAAATAAAACCCCGAAAAATCACGAACGTCGGACGATTGCTCCCACAACGAAAGTGCCAGCCTGTCAAGGTCTTGCTGCTCCTCACCGCCCATTGGCAGCGCATCTACAGCACCACAGACATCGGGGCTCCGGGCTTTCCCTGACCAACAGGGCTTCGACATTTACCACCAGCTGCACCTGGGCGCCCACTGAAAGTAAAACCCCGAAGAATCACGAACGTCGGACGATTGCTCGCACACCGAAAGTGCCAGCCAGTCAAGCTCTTGCTGCTCCTTACCGGCCATTGCCAGCCCATCTACAGCACCACAGACATCGGGGCTCCGGGCTTTCCCTGATGAACAGGGCTTCGACATTTACCATCAGCTGCACCTGGGCGCCCACTGAAAGTAAAACCCCGAAAAATCACGAACGTCGGACGACTCCTCCCACACCGAAAGTGCCAGCAACTCAAGCTCTTGCTGCTACTCACCGGACTTTGGCAGTGCATCTACAGCACCACAGACATCGGGGCTCCGGGCTTTCCCTGAACAACAGGGCTTCAACGTTTACCACCAGCTGCACCTGGGCGCCCACTGAAAAAAATAAACGAAAAATCACGAACATCGCACGATTGCTCCCACACCGAAAGTGCCAGCAAATCAAGCTCTTGCTGCTCCTCACCGGCCATTCCCAGCGCATCTACAGCACCACAGACATCGCGGCTCCGGGCTTTCCCTGACCAACAGGGCTTCGACATTTACCACCAGCTGCACCTGGTTACACACTGAAAAAAAACCCTGAAAAATCACAAACGTCGGACGATTGCTCCCACACCGAAAGTGCCAGCAACTCAAGCTCTTGCTGCTCCTCACCGGCCATTGGCAGCGCAACTACAGCACCACAGACATCGGGGCTCCGGGCTTTCCCTGACCAACAGGGCTTCGACATTTACCACCAGCTGCACCTGCTCACCCACTGAAATAAAACCCCCAAAAATCACGAACGTCGGACGATTGCTCCCACACCCAAAGTGCCAGCCAGTCAAGCTCTTGCTGCTCCTCACCGGACTTTGGCAGTGCATCTACAGCACCACAGACATCGGGGCTCCGGGCTTTCCCTGACCAACAGGGCTTCGACGTTTACCACCAGCTGCACCTGGGCGCCCACTGAAATAAAACCCCGAAAAATCACAAACATCGGACTATTGCTCCCACACCAAAAGTGCCAGCCAGTCAAGCTCTTGCTGCTCCTCACCGGCCATTCCCAGCGCATCTACAGCACCACAGACATCGGGGCTCCGGGCTTTCCCTGACCAACAGGGCTTCGACGTTTACCACCCGCTGCACCTGGGCGCCCACGGAAAAAAAACCCCGAAAAATCACGAACGTCGGACGATTCCTCCCACACCGAAAGTGCCAGCAACTCAAGCTCTTGCTGCTACTCACCGGACTTTGGCAGTGCATCTACAGCACCACAGACATCAGGGTTCTGCGCTTTCCCTGACCAACAGGGCTTCGACGTTTACCACCAGATGAACCTGGGCGCCCACTGAAAAAAATAAACGAAAAATCACGAACATCGGACGATTGCTCCCACACCGAAAGTGCCAGACAGTCAAGCTCTTGCTGCTACTCACCGCCCATTGGCAGGGCATCTACAGCACCACAGACATCGGGGCTCCGAGCTTTCCCTGACCAACAGGGTTTCAACGTTTACCACCAGCGGCACCTGGGCGCCCACTGAAATAAAACCCCGAAAAATCACGAACGTCGGACGATTGCTCCCACACCGAAAGTGCCAGCAACTCAAGCTCTTGCTGCTCCTCACCGGCCATTGGCAGCACATCTACAGCACCACAGACATCGGGGCTCCGGGCTTTCCCTGACCAACAGGCCTTCGACGTTTACCACCAGCTGAACCTGGGCGCCCACTGAAAAAAAACCCTGAAAAATGACGAACGTCGGACGATTGCTCCCACACCAAAAGTGCCAGACAGTCAAGCTCTAGCTGCTGAACACCGGCCATTCCCAGCGCATCTACAGCACCACAGACATCGGGGCTCCGGGCTTTCCCTGACCAACAGGGCTTCGACATTTACCACCAGCTGCACCTGGGCGCCCACTGAAATAAAACCCCCAAAAATCACGAACGTCGGACGATTCCTCCCACACCGAAAGTGCCAGCCAGTCAAGCTCTTGCTGCTCCTCACCGGACTTTGGCAGTGCATCTACAGCACCACAGACATCGGGGCTCCGGGCTTTCCCTGACCAACAGGGCTTCGACGTTTACCACCAGCTGCACCTGGGCGCCCACTGAAAAAAAACCCCGAATAATCACAAACATCGGACGATTGCTCCCACACCAAAAGTGCCAGACAGTCAACCTCTTGCTGCTCCTCACCGGCCATTGGCAGCGCATCTACAGCACCACAGACATCGGGGCTCCGGGCGTTCCCTGACCAACAGGGCTTCGACGTTTACCACCAGCTGCACCTGGGTGCCCACTGAAAAAAACCCCGAAAAATCACGAACGTCGGACGATTGCTCCCACACCAGAAGTGCCAGCCAGTCAAGCTCTTGCTGCTCCTCACCGGCCATTGGCAGCGCATCTACAGCACCACAGACATCGCGGCTCTGGGCTTTCCCTGACCAACAGGCCTTCGACATTTACCACCAGCTGAACCTAGTTGGCCACTGAAAAAAAACCCTGAAAAATCAAAAACGTCGGACAATTGATCCAACACCGAAAGTGCCAGCCAGTCAAGCTCTTGCTGCTCCTCACCGGACTTTGGCAGTGCATCTACAGCACCACAGACATCGGAGCTCCGGGCTTTCCCTGACCAACAGGGCTTCGACGTTTACCACTCGCTGCACCTGGGCTCCCACTGAAAAGAACCCCGAAAAATCACGAACGTCGGACGATTGCTCCCACACCGAAAGTGCCAGCAACACAAGCTCTTTCTGCTCCTCACCGGCCATTCCCAGCGCATCTACAGCACCACAGACATCGGGGCTCCGGGCTTTCCCTGACCAACAGGGCTTCGACGTTTACCACCAGCTGAACCTGGGCGCCCACTGGAAAAAAAACCCGAAAAATCACGAACGTCGGACGATTGTTCCCACATTGAAAGTGCCAGCCAGTCAAGCTCTTGCTGCTCCTCACCGGCCATTCCCAGCGCATCTACAGCACCACAGATATCGGGGTTCTGCGCTTTCCCTGACCAACAGGGCTTCGACGTTTACCACCAGCTGAACCTGGGCGCCCGCTGAAAAAAATAAAAGAAAAATCACGAACATCGGACGATTGCTCCCACACCGAAAGTGCCAGACAGTAAAGCTCTTGCTGCTCCTCACCGGCCATTGGCAGCTCATCTACAGCACCACAGACATCGGGGCTCCGGGCTTTCCCTGACCAACAGGGCTTCGACGTTTACCACCAGCTGCACCTGGTTACCCACTGAAAAAAAACCCTGAAAAATCACGAACGTCGGACGATTGCTCCCACACCGAAAGTGCCAGCCAGTCAAGCTCTTGCTGCTCCTCACCGGCCATTCCCAGCGCATCTAGAGCACCACAGACATCGGGGCTCCGGGCTTTCCCTGACCAACAGGGCTTCGACGTTTACCACCAGCTGAACCTGGTTACCCACTGAAAAAAAACCCTGAAAAATCAAAAACGTCGGACGATTGCTCCCACACCGAAAGTGCCAGCAACTCAAGCTCTTGCTGCTCCTCACCGGCCATTCCCAGCGCATCTACAGCACCACAGACATCGGGGCTCCGGGCTTTCCCTGACCAACAGGGCTTCGACGTTTACCACCAGCTGCACCTGGGCGCCCACTGAAAAAAATAAAAGAAAAATCAAGAACATCGGACGATTGCTCCCACACCAAAAGTGCCAGCAACTCAAGCTCTTGCTGCTCCTCACCGGACTTTGGCAGCGCATCTACAGCACCACAGACATCGGGGCTCCGGGCTTTCCCTGACCAACAGGGCTTCGACGTTTACCACCAGCTGCACCTGGGCGCCCACTGAAATAAAACCCCGAAAAATCACGAACGTCCGAGGATTGCTCCCACACCGAAAGTGCCAGCCAGTCATGCTCTTGCTGCTCCTCACCGGACTTTGGCAGCGCATCTACAGCACCACAGACATCGCGGCTCTGGGCTTTCCCTGACCAACAGGCCTTCGACATTTACCACCAGCTGCACCTAGTTGGCCACTGAAAAAAAACCCTGAAAAATCAAAAACGTCGGACAATTGCTCCCACACCAAAAGTGCCAGCAACTCAAGCTCTTGCTGCTCCTCACCGGACTTTGGCAGCGCATCTACAGCACCACAGACATCGGGGCTCCGGGCTTTCCCTGACCAACAGGGCTTCGACGTTTACCACCAGCTGCACCTGGGCGCCCACTGAAATAAAACCCCGAAAAATCACGAACGTCGGACGATTGCTCCCACAACGAAAGTGCCAGCCAGTCAAGCTCTTGCTGCTCCTCACCGGCCATTCCCAGCGCATCTACAGCACCACAGACATCGGGGCTCCGGGCTTTCCCTGACCAACAGGGCTTCGACATTTACCACCAGCTGAACCTGGGCTCCCACTGAAATAAAACCCCCAAAAATCACGAACGTCGGACGATTGCTCCCACACCGAAAGTGCCAGCCAGTCAAGCTCTTGCTGCTCCTCACCGGACTTTGGCAGTGCATCTACAGCACCACAGACATCGGGGCTCCGGGCTTTCCCTGACCAACAGGGCTTCGACATTTACCACCAGCTGCACCTGGGCGCCCACTGAAATAAAACCCCGAAAAATCACGAACGTCGGACGATTGCTCCCACACCGAAAGTGCCAGCAACTCAAGCTCTTGCTCCTACTCACCGGACTTTGGCAGCGCATCTACAGCACCACAGACATCGGGGCTCTGGGCTTTCCCTGACCAACAGGGCTTCGACGTTTACCACCAGCTGCACCTGGGCGCCCACTGAAAAAAAACCCCGAAAAATCACGAACGTCGGACGATTGTTCCCACACCGAAAGTGCCAGCAACACAAGCTCTTGCTGCTCCTCACCGGCCATTCCCAGCGCATCTACAGCACCACAGACATCGGGGCTCCGGGCTTTCCCTGACCAACAGGCCTTCGACATTTACCACCAGCTGCACCTGGTTACCCACTGAAAAAAAACCCTGAAAAATCAAAAACGTCGGACGATTGCTCCCACACCGAAAGTGCCAGCAACTCAAGCTCTTGCTGCTCCTCACCGGCCACTGGCAGCGCATCTACAGCACCACAGACATCGGGGCTCCGGGATTTCCCTGACCAACAGGCCTTCGACATTTACCACCAGCTGCACCTGGGCGCCCACTGAAATAAAACCCCGAAAAATCACGAACGTCGGACGATTGCTCCCACACTGAAAGTGCCAGCAACTCAAGCGCTTGCTGCTACTCACCGGCCATTCCCAGCGCATCTACAGCACCACAGACATCGGGGCTCCGGGCTTTCCCTGACCAACTGTGCTTCGACGTTTACAACCAGCTGAACCTGGGCGCCCACTGAAATAAAACTTCCAAAAATCACGAACGTCGGACGATTGCTCCCACACCAAAAGTGCCAGCCAGTCAAGCTCTTGCTGCTCCTCACCGGACTTTGGCAGCGCATCTACAGCACCACAGACATCGGGGCTCCGGGCTTTCCCTGACCAACAGGGCTTCGACGTTTACCACCAGCTGCACCTGGGCTCCCACTGAAAAAACACCCCGAATAATCACAAACATCGGACTATTGCTCCCACACCAAAAGTGCCAGACAGTCAACCTCTTGCTGCTCCTCACCGGCCATTCCCAGCGCATCTACAGCACCACAGACATCGGGGCTCCGGGCTTTCCCTGACCAACAGGGCTTCGACGTTTACCACCAGCTGAACCTGGGCGCCCACTGAAAAAAATAAACTAAAAATCACGAACATCGGACGATTGCTCCCACACCGAAAGTGCCAGCCAGTCAAGCTCTTGCTGCTCCTCACCGGCCATTGGCAGCGCATCTACAGCACCACAGACATCGGGGCTCCGGGATTTCCCTGACCAACAGGGCTTCGACATTTACCACCAGCTGCACCTGGGCGCCCACTGAAATAAAACCCCGAAAAATCACGAACGTCGGACGATTGCTCCCACACCGAAAGTGCCAGCAACTCAAGCTCTTGCTGTTCCTCACCGGCCATTCCCAGCGCATCTACAGCACCACAGACATCGGGGCTCCGGGCTTTCCCTGACCAACAGGGCTTCGACGTTTACCACCAGCTGCACCTGGGCGCCCACTGAAAAAAAACCCCGAAAAATCACGAACATCGCACGATTGCTCCCACACCGAAAGTGCCAGCCAGTCAAGCTCTTGCTGCTCCTCACCGGCCATTCCCAGCGCATCTACAGCACCACAGACATCGGGTCTCTGGGCTTTCCCTGACCAACAGGGCTTCGACATTTACCACCAGCTGCACCTGGTTACCCACTGAAAAAAAACCCTGAAAAATCAAAAACGTCGGACGATTGCTCCCACACCAAAAGTGCCAGCAACTCAAGCTCTTGCTGCTCCTCACCGCCCATTCCCAGCGCATCTACAGCACCACAGACATCGCGGCTCTGGGCTTTCTCTGACGAACGGGGCTTGGACATTTACCACCAGCTGCACCTGGTTACCCACTGAAAAAAAACCCTGAAAAATCACAAATGTCGGACGATTCCTGCCACACCTTAAATGCCAGCCTGTCAAGCTCTTGCTGCTACTCACCGGCCATTCCCAGCTCATCTACAGCACCACAGACATCGCGGCTCCGGGCTTTCCCTGACCAACAGGGCTTCGACGTTTACCACCCGCTGCACCTGGGCGCCCACTGAAAAAAATAAACGAAAAATCACAAACGTCGGACGATTGCTCCCACACCGAAAGTGCCAGCCTGTCAAGCTCTTGCTGCTCCTCACCGGCCATTGGCAGCGCATCTACAGCACCACAGACATCGCGGCTCCGGGCTTTCCCTGACCAACAGGGCTTCGACATTTACCACCAGCTGCAACTGGGAGCCCACTGAAATAAAACCCCGAAAAATCACGAACGTCGGACGATTGCTCCCACAACGAAAGTGCCAGCCTGTCAAGGTCTTGCTGCTCCTCACCGGCCATTGGCAGCGCATCTACAGCACCACAGACATCGGAGCTCCGGGCTTTCCCTGACCAACAGGGCTTCGACGTTTACCACTCGCTGCACCTGGGCTCCCACTGAAAAGAACCCCGAAAAATCACGAACGTCGGACGATTGCTCCCACACCGAAAGTGCCAGCAACACAAGCTCTTGCTGCTCCTCACCGGCCATTCCCAGCGCATCTACAGCACCACAGACATCGGGGCTCCGGGCTTTCCCTGACGAACAGGGCTTCGACGTTTACCACCAGCTGAACCTGGGTGCGCACTGGAAAAAAAACCCGAAAAATCACGAACGTCGGACGATTGTTCCCACATTGAAAGTGCCAGCCAGTCAAGCTCTTGCTGCTCCTCACCGGCCATTGGCAGCGCATCTACAGCACCACAGACATCGCGGCTCCGGGCTTTCCCTGACCATCAGGGCTTCGACATTTACCACCAGCTGAACCTGGGCCCCCACTGAAATAAAACCCCGAAAAATCACGAACGTCGGACGATTGCTCCCACAACGAAAGTGCCAGCAACTCAAGCTCTTGCTGCTACTCACCGGACCTTGGCAGCGCATCTACAGCACCACAGACATCGGGGCTCCGGGCTTTCCCTGACCAACAGGGCTTCGACGTTTACCACCAGCTGAACCTGGGCGCCCACTGAAAGTAAAACCCCGAAAAATCACGAACGTCGGACGATTGCTCCCACACCGAAAGTGCCAGCCAGTCAAGCTCTTGCTGCTCCTCACCGGCCATTGGCAGCGCATCTACAGCACCACAGACATCGGGGCTCCGGGCTTTCCCTGACCAACAGGGCTTCGACGTTTACCACCAGCTGAACCTGGGCGCCCACTGAAAGTAAAACCCCGAAAAATCACGAACATCGGACGATTGCTCCCACACCGAAAGTGCCAGCAACACAAGCTCTTGCTGCTCCTCACCGCCCATTGGCAGGGCATCTACAGCACCACAGACATCGGGGCTCCGAGCTTTCCCTGACCAACAGGGCTTCAACGTTTACCACCAGCTGCACCTGGGCGCCCACTGAAATAAAACCCCGAAAAATCACAAACGTCGGACGATTGCTCCCACAACGAAAGTGCCAGCCAGTCAAGCTCTTGCTGCTCCTCCCCGGACACTCCCAGTGCATCTACAGCACCACAGACATCGGGGCTCCGAGCTTTCCCTGACCAACAGGGCTTCAACGTTTACCACCAGCTGCACCTGGGCGCCCACTGAAAAAAACCCCAAAAATCACGAACGTCGGACGATTGCTCCCACACCGAAAGTGCCAGACAGTCAAGCTCTTGCTGCTCCTCACCGGCCATTGGCAGCGCATCTACAGCACCACAGACATCGGGGCTCCGGGCTTTCCCTGACCAACAGGGCTTCGACATTTACCACCAGCTGCACCTGGGCGCCCACTGAAATAAAACTCCGAAAAATCACGAACGTCGGACGATTGCTCCCACAACGAAAGTGCCAGCAACTCAAGGTCCTGCTGCTACTCACCGGACTTTGGCAGCGCATCTACAGCACCACAGACATCGGGGTTCTGCGCTTTCCCTGACCAACAGGGCTTCAACGTTTACCACCCGCTGAACCTGGGCGCCCACTGAAAAAAATAAACGAAAAATCACGAACATCGCACGTTTGCTCCCACACCGAAAGTGCCAGCCAGTCAAGCTCTTGCTGCTCCTCACCGGCCATTCCCAGCGCATCTACAGCACCACAGACATCGGGGCTCCGGGCTTTCCCTGACCAACAGGCCTTCGACGTTTACCACTCGCTGAACCTGGGCTCCCACTGAAAAGAACCCCGAAAAATCACGAACGTCGGACGATTGCTCCCACACCAAAAGTGCCAGCCAGTCAACCTCTTGCTGCTCCTCACCGGCCATTGGCAGCGCATCTACAGCACCACAGACATCGGGGCTCCGGGCTTTCCCTGACCAACAGGGCTTCGACGTTTACCACCAGCTGAACCTGGGAGCCCAGTGAAATAAAACCCCGAAAAATCACGAACGTCGGACGATTCCTCCCACACCGAAAGTGCCAGCAACTCAAGCTCTTGCTGCTCCTCACCGGCCATTCCCAGCGCATCTACAGCACCACAGACATCGGGGCTCTGGGCTTTCCCTGACCAACAGGCCTTCGACGTTTACCACCAGCTGCACCTGGGCTCCCACTGAAAAGAACCCCGAAAAATCACGAACGTCGGACGATTGCTCCCACACCAAAAGTGCCAGACAGTCAAGCTCTAGCTGCTGAACACCGGCCATTCCCAGCGCATCTACAGCACCACAGACATCGGGGCTCCGGGCTTTCCCTGACCAACTGGGCTTCGACGATTACCACCAGCTGAACCTGGGCGCCCACTGAAATAAAACCCCGAAAAATCACGAACGTCCGACGATTGCTCCCACACCAAAAGTGCCAGCCAGTCAAGCTCTTGCTGCTCCTCAGCGGCGATTGGCAGCACATCTACAGCACCACAGACATCGGGGCTCCGGGCTTTCCCTGACCAACAGGGCTTCGACGTTTACCACCAGCTGAACCTGGGCGCCCACTGGAAAAAAAACCCGAAAAATCACGAACGTCGGACGATTGCTCCCACAACGAAAGTGCCAGCAACTCAAGCTCTTGCTGCTCCTCACCGGCCATTGGCAGCACATCTACAGCACCACAGACATCGGGGCTCCGGGCTTTCCCTGACCATCAGGGCTTCGACATTTACCACCAGCTGCACCTGGGCTCCCACTGAAATAAAACCCCGAAAAATCACGAACGTCGGACGATTGCTCCCACAACGAAACTGCCAGCAACTCAAGCTCTTGCTGCTACTCACTGCCCATTGGCAGGGCATCTACAGCACCACAGACATCGGGGCTCCGAGCTTTCCCTGACCAACTGGGCTTCAACGTTTACCACCCGCTGCACCTGGGCGCCCACTGAAAAAAATAAACGAAAAATCACAAACGTCGGACGATTGCTCCCACACCGAAAGTGCCAGCCAGTCAAGCTCTTGCTGCTCCTCACCGGCCATTGGCAGCGCATCTACAGCACCACAGACATCGCGGCTCCGGGCTTTCCCTGACCAACAGGGCTTCGACATTTACCACCAGCTGCACCTGGGCTCCCACTGAAAAGAACCCCGAAAAATCACGAACGTCGGACGATTGCTCCCACACCGAAAGTGCCAGCCAGTCAAGCTCTTGCTGCTCCTCACCGGCCATTCCCAGCGCATCTACAGCACCACAGACATCGGGGCTCCGGGCTTTCCCTGACGAACAGGGCTTCGACGTTTACCACCAGCTGAACCTGGGCGCCCACTGGAAAAAAAACCCGAAAAATCACGAACGTCGGATGAATGTTCCCACATTGAAAGTGCCAGCCAGTCAAGCTCTTGCTGCTCCTCACCGGCCATTGGCAGCGCATCTACAGCACCACAGACATCGCGGCTCCGGGCTTTCCCTGACCAACAGGGCTTCGACATTTACCACCAGCTGAACCTGGGCGCCCACTGAAAGTAAAACCCCGAAAAATCACGAACGTCGGACGATTGCTCCCACACCGAAAGTGCCAGCCAGTCAAGCTCTTGCTGCTCCTCACCGGCCATTGGCAGCGCATCTACAGCACCACAGACATCGGGGCTCCGGGCTTTCCCTGACCAACAGGGCTTCGACGTTTACCACCAGCTGAACCTGGGCGCCCACTGAAAGTAAAACCCCGAAAAATCACGAACATCGGACGATTACTCCCACACCGAAAGTGCCAGCAACACAAGCTCTTGCTGCTCCTCACCGCCCATTCCCAGCGCATCTACAGCACCACAGACATCGGGGCTCCGGGCTTTCCCTGACCAACAGGGCTTCGACGTTTACCACCAGCTGCACCTGGGCGCCCACTGAAAAAAATAAACGAAAAATCACGAACGTCGGAAGATTGCTCCCACAACGAAAGTGCCAGCAACTCAAGGTCCTGCTGCTACTCACCGGACTTTGGCAGCGCATCTACAGCACCACAGACATCGCGGCTCCGGGCTTTCCCTGACCAACAGGGCTTCGACGTTTACCACCCGCTGAACCTGGGCGCCCACTGAAAAAAATTAAAGAAAAATCACGAACGTCGGACGATTGCTCCCACAGCAAAAGTGCCAGCCAATGAAGCTCTTGCTGCTCCTCACCGGCCATTCCCAGCGCATCTACAGCACCACAGACATCGGGGCTCCGGGCTTTCCCTGACCAACTGGGCTTCGACGATTACCACCAGCTGAACCTGGGCGCCCACTGAAATAAAACCCCGAAAAATCACGAACGTCCGACGATTGCTCCCACACCAAAAGTGCCAGACAGTCAAGCTCTTGCTGCTCCTCACCGGCCATTCCCAGCGCATCTACAGCACCACAGACATCGGGGCTCCGGGCTTTCCCTGACCAACAGGGCTTCGACGTTTACCACCAGCTGAACCTGGGCGCCTACTGGACAAAAAACCCGAAAAATCACGAACGTCGGACGATTGCTCCCACAACGAAAGTGCCAGCAACTCAAGCTCTTGCTGCTCCTCACCGGCCATTGGCAGCACATCTACAGCACCACAGACATCGGGGCTCCGGGATTTCCCTGACCAACAGGGCTTCGACATTTACCACCAGCTGCACCTGGGCGCCCACTGAAATAAAACCCCGAAAAATCACGAACGTCGGACGATTGCTCCCACAACGAAACTGCCAGCAACTCAAGCTCTTGCTGCTACTCACCGGACTTTGGCAGTGCATCTACAGCACCACAGACATCGGGGCTCCAGGCTTTCCCTGACGAACAGCGTTCGACGTTTACCACCAGCTGCACCTGGGCGCCCACTGAAAAAAATAAACGAAAAATCATGAATATCGGACGATTGCTCCCACACCGAAACTGCCAGCAACTCAAGCTCTTGCTGCTACTCACTGCCCATTGGCAGGGCATCTACAGCACCACAGACATCGGGGCTCCGAGCTTTCCCTGACCAACTGGGCTTCAACGTTTACCACCAGCTGCACCTGGGCGCACACTGAAATAAAACTCCGAAAAATCACGAACGTCAGACGATTGCTCCCACAACGAAAGTGCCAGCAACTCAAGCTCTTGCTGCTACTCACCAGACTTTGGCAGTGCATCTACAGCACCACAGACATCGGGGCTCCGGGCTTTCCCTGACCAACAGGGCTTCGACGTTTACCACCAGCTGAACCTGGGCGCCCACTGAAAAAAATAAACGAAAAATCACGAACATCGCACGTTTGCTCCCACACCGAAAGTGCCAGCCAGTCAAGCTCTTGCTGCTCCTCACCGGCCATTCCCAGCGCATCTACAGCACCACAGACATCGGGGCTCCGGGCTTTCCCTGACCAACAGGCCTTCGACGTTTACCACTCGCTGAACCTGGGCTCCCACTGAAAAGAACCCCGAAAAATCACAAACGTCGGACGATTGCTCCCACACCAAAAGTGCCAGCCAGTCAACCTCTTGCTGCTCCTCACCGGCCATTGGCAGCGCATCTACAGCACCACAGACATCGGGGCTCCGGGCTTTCCCTGACCAACAGGGCTTCGACGTTTACCACCAGCTGAACCTGGGAGCCCAGTTAAATAAAACCCCGAAAAATCACGAACGTCGGACGATTGCTCCCACACCGAAAGTGCCAGCAACTCAAGCTCTTGCTGCTCCTCACCGGCCATTCCCAGCGCATCTACAGCACCACAGACATCGGGGCTCTGGGCTTTCCCTGACCAACAGGCCTTCGACGTTTACCACCAGCTGCACCTGGGCTCCCACTGAAAAGAACCCCGAAAAATCACGAACGTCGGACGATTGCTCCCACACCAAAAGTGCCAGACAGTCAAGCTCTAGCTGCTGAACACCGGCCATTCCCAGCGCATCTACAGCACCACAGACATCGGGGCTCCGGGCTTTCCCTGACCAACTGGGCTTCGACGATTACCACCAGCTGAACCTGGGCGCCCACTGAAATAAAACCCCGAAAAATCACGAACGTCCGACGATTGCTCCCACACCCAAAGTGCCAGCCAGTCAAGCTATTGCTGCTCCTCAGCGGCGATTGGCAGCACATCTACAGCACCACAGACATCGGGGCTCCGGGCTTTCCCTGACCAACAGGGCTTCGACGTTTACCACCAGCTGAACCTGGGCGCCCACTGGAAAAAAAACCCGAAAAATCACGAACGTCGGACGATTGCTCCCACAACGAAAGTGCCAGCAACTCAAGCTCTTGCTGCTCCTCACCGGCCATTGGCAGCACATCTACAGCACCACAGACATCGGGGCTCCGAGCTTTCCCTGACCAACTGGGCTTCAACGTTTACCACCCGCTGCACCTGGGCGCCCACTGAAAAAAATAAACGAAAAATCACAAACGTCGGACGATTGCTCCCACACCGAAAGTGCCAGCCAGTCAAGCTCTTGCTGCTCCTCACCGGCCATTCCCAGCGCATCTACAGCACCACAGACATCGGGGCTCCGGGCTTTCCCTGACGAACAGGGCTTCGACGTTTACCACCAGCTGAACCTGGGCGCCCACTGGAAAAAAAACCCGAAAAATCACGAACGTCGGATGAATGTTCCCACATTGAAAGTGCCAGCCAGTCAAGCTCTTGCTGCTCCTCACCGGCCATTGGCAGCGCATCTACAGCACCACAGACATCGCGGCTCCGGGCTTTCCCTGACCATCAGGGCTTCGACATTTACCACCAGCTGCACCTGGGCGCCCACTGAAAGTAAAACCCCGAAAAATCACGAACGTCGGACGATTGCTCCCACACCGAAAGTGCCAGCCAGTCAAGCTCTTGCTGCTCCTCACCGGCCATTGGCAGCGCATCTACAGCACCACAGACATCGGGGCTCCGGGCTTTCCCTGACCAACAGGGCTTCGACGTTTACCACCAGCTGAACCTGGGCGCCCACTGAAAGTAAAACCCCGAAAAATCACGAACATCGGACGATTGCTCCCACACCGAAAGTGCCAGCAACACAAGCTCTTGCTGCTCCTCACCGCCCATTCCCAGCGCATCTACAGCACCACAGACATCGGGGCTCCGGGATTTCCCTGACGAACAGGGCTTCGACGTTTACCACCAGCTGCACCTGGGCGCCCACTGAAAAAAATAAACGAAAAATCATGAACATCGGACGATTGCTCCCACACCGAAAGTGCCAGCAACTCAAGCTCTTGCTGCTACTCACCGCCCATTGGCAGCGCATCTACAGCACCACAGACATCGGGGCTCCGGGCTTTCCCTGACCAACAGGGCTTCGACATTTACCACCAGCTGCACCTGGGCGCCCACTGAAATAAAACTCCGAAAAATCACGAACGTCGGACGATTGCTCCCACAACGAAAGTGCCAGCAACTCAAGGTCCTGCTGCTACTCACCGGACTTTGGCAGCGCATCTACAGCACCACAGACATCGCGGCTCCGGGCTTTCCCTGACCAACAAGGCTTCGACGTTTACCACCCGCTGAACCTGGGCGCCCACTGAAAAAAATTAAAGAAAAATCACGAACGTCGGACGATTGCTCCCACAGCAAAAGTGCCAGCCAATGAAGCTCTTGCTGCTCCTCACCGGCCATTCCCAGCGCATCTACAGCACCACAGACATCGGGGCTCCGGGCTTTCCCTGACCAACTGGGCTTCGACGATTACCACCAGCTGAACCTGGGCGCCCACTGAAATAAAACCCCGAAAAATCACGAACGTCCGACGATTGCTCCCACACCAAAAGTGCCAGACAGTCAAGCTCTTGCTGCTCCTCACCGGCCATTCCCAGCGCATCTACAGCACCACAGACATCGGGGCTCCGG
This sequence comes from Chlamydotis macqueenii, assembly GCF_036417535.1. NCBI lineage: Eukaryota > Metazoa > Chordata > Aves > Otidiformes > Otididae > Chlamydotis > Chlamydotis macqueenii. The sequence continues at coordinate 76,441 of NW_028239116.1, forward strand.
GCTTTCCCTGACGAACAGGGCTTCGACGTTTACCACCAGCTGAACCTGGGCGCCCACTGGAAAAAAAACCCGAAAAATCACGAACGTCGGATGAATGTTCCCACATTGAAAGTGCCAGCCAGTCAAGCTCTTGCTGCTCCTCACCGGCCATTCCCAGCACATCTACAGCACCACAGACATCGGGGCTCCGGGCTTTCCCTGACCAACAGGGCTTCGACGTTTACCACCAGCTGAACCTGGGCGCCTACTGGACAAAAAACCCGAAAAATCACGAACGTCGGACGATTGCTCCCACAACGAAAGTGCCAGGAACTCAAGCTCTTGCTGCTCCTCACCGGCCATTGGCAGCACATCTACAGCACCACAGACATCGGGGCTCCGGGATTTCCCTGACCAACAGGGCTTCGACATTTACCACCAGCTGCACCTGGGCGCCCACTGAAATAAAACCCCGAAAAATCACGAACGTCGGACGATTGCTCCCACAACGAAACTGCCAGCAACTCAAGCTCTTGCTGCTACTCACCGGACTTTGGCAGTGCATCTACAGCACCACAGACATCGGGGCTCCAGGCTTTCCCTGACGAACAGCGTTCGACGTTTACCACCAGCTGCACCTGGGCGCCCACTGAAAAAAATAAACGAAAAATCATGAATATCGGACGATTGCTCCCACACCGAAACTGCCAGCAACTCAAGCTCTTGCTGCTACTCACTGCCCATTGGCAGGGCATCTACAGCACCACAGACATCGGGGCTCCGAGCTTTCCCTGACCAACTGGGCTTCAACGTTTACCACCAGCTGCACCTGGGCGCACACTGAAATAAAACTCCGAAAAATCACGAACGTCAGACGATTGCTCCCACAACGAAAGTGCCAGCAACTCAAGCTCTTGCTGCTACTCACCAGACTTTGGCAGTGCATCTACAGCACCACAGACATCGGGGCTCCGGGCTTTCCCTGACCAACAGGGCTTCGACGTTTACCACCAGCTGAACCTGGGCGCCCACTGAAAAAAATAAACGAAAAATCACGAACATCGCACGTTTGCTCCCACACCGAAAGTGCCAGCCAGTCAAGCTCTTGCTGCTCCTCACCGGCCATTCCCAGCGCATCTACAGCACCACAGACATCGGGGCTCCGGGCTTTCCCTGACCAACAGGCCTTCGACGTTTACCACTCGCTGAACCTGGGCTCCCACTGAAAAGAACCCCGAAAAATCACAAACGTCGGACGATTGCTCCCACACCAAAAGTGCCAGCCAGTCAACCTCTTGCTGCTCCTCACCGGCCATTGGCAGCGCATCTACAGCACCACAGACATCGGGGCTCCGGGCTTTCCCTGACCAACAGGGCTTCGACGTTTACCACCAGCTGAACCTGGGAGCCCAGTTAAATAAAACCCCGAAAAATCACGAACGTCGGACGATTGCTCCCACACCGAAAGTGCCAGCAACTCAAGCTCTTGCTGCTCCTCACCGGCCATTCCCAGCGCATCTACAGCACCACAGACATCGGGGCTCTGGGCTTTCCCTGACCAACAGGCCTTCGACGTTTACCACCAGCTGCACCTGGGCTCCCACTGAAAAGAACCCCGAAAAATCACGAACGTCGGACGATTGCTCCCACACCAAAAGTGCCAGACAGTCAAGCTCTAGCTGCTGAACACCGGCCATTCCCAGCGCATCTACAGCACCACAGACATCGGGGCTCCGGGCTTTCCCTGACCAACTGGGCTTCGACGATTACCACCAGCTGAACCTGGGCGCCCACTGAAATAAAACCCCGAAAAATCACGAACGTCCGACGATTGCTCCCACACCCAAAGTGCCAGCCAGTCAAGCTCTTTGTGCTCCTCAGCGGCGATTGGCAGCACATCTACAGCACCACAGACATCGGGGCTCCGGGCTTTCCCTGACCAACAGGGCTTCGACGTTTACCACCAGCTGAACCTGGGCGCCCACTGGAAAAAAAACCCGAAAAATCACGAACGTCGGACGATTGCTCCCACAACGAAAGTGCCAGCAACTCAAGCTCTTGCTGCTCCTCACCGGCCATTGGCAGCACATCTACAGCACCACAGACATCGGGGCTCCGAGCTTTCCCTGACCAACTGGGCTTCAACGTTTACCACCCGCTGCACCTGGGCGCCCACTGAAAAAAATAAACGAAAAATCACAAACGTCGGACGATTGCTCCCACACCGAAAGTGCCAGACAGTCAAGCTCTTGCTGCTCCTCACCGGCCATTGGCAGCGCATCTACAGCACCACAGACATCGCGGCTCCGGGCTTTCCCTGACCAACAGGGCTTCGACATTTACCACCAGCTGCACCTGGGCTCCCACTGAAAAGAACCCCGAAAAATCACGAACGTCGGACGATTGCTCCCACACCGAAAGTGCCAGCAACACAAGCTCTTGCTGCTCCTCACCGGCCATTCCCAGCGCATCTACAGCACCACAGACATCGGGGCTCCGGGCTTTCCCTGACCAACAGGGCTTCGACGTTTACCACCAGCTGAACCTGGGCGCCCACTGGAAAAAAAACCCGAAAAATCACGAACGTCGGATGAATGTTCCCACATTGAAAGTGCCAGCCAGTCAAGCTCTTGCTGCTCCTCACCGGCCATTGGCAGCGCATCTACAGCACCACAGACATCGCGGCTCCGGGCTTTCCCTGACCATCAGGGCTTCGACATTTACCACCAGCTGAACCTGGGCGCCCACTGAAAGTAAAACCCCGAAAAATCACGAACGTCGGACGATTGCTCCCACACCGAAAGTGCCAGCCAGTCAAGCTCTTGCTGCTCCTCACCGGCCATTGGCAGCGCATCTACAGCACCACAGACATCGGGGCTCCGGGCTTTCCCTGACCAACAGGGCTTCGACGTTTACCACCAGCTGAACCTGGGCGCCCACTGAAAGTAAAACCCCGAAAAACCACGAACATCGGACGATTGCTCCCACACCGAAAGTGCCAGCAACACAAGCTCTTGCTGCTCCTCACCGCCCATTCCCAGCGCATCTACAGCACCACAGACATCGGGGCTCCGGGTTTTCCCTGACGAACAGGGCTTCGACGTTTACCACCAGCTGCACCTGGGCGCCCACTGAAAAAAATAAACGAAAAATCATGAACATCGGACGATTGCTCCCACACCGAAAGTGCCAGCAACTCAAGCTCTTGCTGCTACTCACCGCCCATTGGCAGCGCATCTACAGCACCACAGACATCGGGGCTCCGGGCTTTCCCTGACCAACAGGGCTTCGACATTTACCACCAGCTGCACCTGGGCGCCCACTGAAATAAAACTCCGAAAAATCACGAACGTCGGACGATTGCTCCCACAACGAAATTGCCAGCAACTCAAGGTCCTGCTGCTACTCACCGGACTTTGGCAGCGCATCTACAGCACCACAGACATCGCGGCTCCGGGCTTTCCCTGACCAACAGGGCTTCGACGTTTACCACCCGCTGAACCTGGGCGCCCACTGAAAAAAATTAAAGAAAAATCACGAACGTCGGACGATTGCTCCCACAGCAAAAGTGCCAGCCAATGAAGCTCTTGCTGCTCCTCACCGGCCATTCCCAGCGCATCTACAGCACCACAGACATCGGGGCTCCGGGCTTTCCCTGACCAACTGGGCTTCGACGATTACCACCAGCTGAACCTGGGCGCCCACTGAAATAAAACCCCGAAAAATCACGAACGTCCGACGATTGCTCCCACACCAAAAGTGCCAGACAGTCAAGCTCTTGCTGCTCCTCACCGGCCATTCCCAGCGCATCTACAGCACCACAGACATCGGGGCTCCGGGCTTTCCCTGACGAACAGGGCTTCGACGTTTACCACCAGCTGAACCTGGGCGCCCACTGGAAAAAAAACCCGAAAAATCAGGAACGTCGGATGAATGTTCCCACATTGAAAGTGCCAGCCAGTCAAGCTCTTGCTGCTCCTCACCGGCCATTCCCAGCACATCTACAGCACCACAGACATCGGGGCTCCGGGCTTTCCCTGACCAACAGGGCTTCGACATTTACCACCAGCTGCACCTGGGCGCCCACTGAAATAAAACCCCGAAAAATCACGAACGTCGGACGATTGCTCCCACAACGAAACTGCCAGCAACTCAAGCTCTTGCTGCTACTCACCGGACTTTGGCAGTGCATCTACAGCACCACAGACATCGGGGCTCCAGGCTTTCCCTGACGAACAGCGTTCGACGTTTACCACCAGCTGAACCTGGGCGCCCACTGAAAAAAATAAACTAAAAATCACGAACATCGGACGATTGCTCCCACACCGAAAGTGCCAGACAGTCAAGCTCTTGCTGCTCCTCACCGGCCATTGGCAGCTCATCTACAGCATCACAGATATCGGGGCTCCGGGCTTTCCGTGACCAACAGGGCTTCGACGTTTACCACCAGCTGAACCTGGGCGCCCACTGAAAGTAAAACCCCGAAAAATCACGAACATCGGACGATTGCTCCCACACCGAAAGTGCCAGCAACACAAGCTCTTGCTGCTCCTCACCGCCCATTCCCAGCGCATCTACAGCACCACAGACATCGGGGCTCCGGGCTTTCCCTGACGAACAGGGCTTCGACGTTTACCACCAGCTGAACCTGGGCGCCCACTGGAAAAAAAACCCGAAAAATCACGAACGTCGGATGAATGTTCCCACACTGAAAGTGCCAGCAACTCAAGCTCTTGCTGCTCCTCACCGCCCATTCCCAGCGCATCTACAGCACCACAGACATCGGGGCTCCGGGCTTTCCCTGACCAACAGGGCTTCGACGTTTACCACCAGCTGAACCTGGGCGCCCACTGAAAGTAAAACCCCGAAAAATCACGAACATCGGACGATTGCTCCCACACCGAAAGTGCCAGCAACACAAGCTCTTGCTGCTCCTCACCGCCCATTCCCAGCGCATCTACAGCACCACAGACATCGGGGCTCCGGGCTTTCCCTGACCAACAGGCCTTCGACGTTTACCACCAGCTGAACCTGGGCGCCCACTGAAAAAAAACCCCGAAAAATCACGAACATCGGACGATTGCTCCCACACCGAAAGTGCCAGCAACTCAAGCTCTTGCTGCTACTCACCGCCCATTGGCAGCGCATCTACAGCACCACAGACATCGGGGCTCCGGGCTTTCCCTGACCAACAGGGCTTCGACATTTACCACCAGCTGAACCTGGGCGCCCACTGAAAAAAATAAACGAAAAATCACGAACATCGGACGATTGCTCCCACACCGAAAGTGCCAGCCTGTCAAGCTCTTGCTGCTCCTCACCGGAGAGTGGCAGCGCATCTACAGCACCACAGACATCGGGGCTCCGGGCTTTCCCTGACCAACAGGGCTTCGACGTTTACCACTCGCTGCAGCTGGGCTCCCACTGAAAAGAACCCCGAAAAATCACGAACGTCGGACGATTGCTCCCACACCGAAAGTGCCAGCCAGTCAAGCTCTTGCTGCTCCTCACCGGCCATTCCCAGCGCATCTACAGCACCACAGACATCGGGGCTCCGGGGTTTCCCTGACCAACCGGGCTTCGACATTTACCACCAGCTGCACCTGGGTGCCCCCTGAAAAAAAAACCCCAAAAATCACGAACGTCGGACGATTCCTGCCACACCTTAAATGCCAGCCTGTCAAGCTCTTGCTGCTCCTCACCGGCCATTCCCAGCGCATCTACAACACCGCAGACATCGGGGCTCCGGGCTTTCCCTGACCAACAGGGCTTCGACGTTTACCACTCGCTGAACCTGGGCTCCCACTGAAAAGAACCCCGAAAAATCACGAACATCGGACGATTGCTCCCACACCGAAAGTTCCAGCCAGTCAAGCTCTTGCTGCTCCTCACCGGCCACTGGCAGCGCATCTACAGCACCACAGATATCGGGGCTCCGAGCTTTCCCTGACCAATAGGGCTTCGATGTTTACCACCAGCTGAACCTGGGCGCCCACTGAAATAAAACCCCGAAAAATCACAAACGTCGGACGATTCCTCCCACACAGAAAGTGCCAGCAACTCAAGCTCTTGCTGTTCCTCACCAGACTTTGGCAGTGCATCTACAGCACCACAGACATCACGGCTCCGGGCTTTCCCTGACCAACAGGGCTTCGACGTTTACCACCAGCTGCACCTGTGCGCCCACTGAAAAAAACCCCGAAAAATCACAAACGTCGGACGATTGCTCCCACACCAAAAGTGCCAGCCAGTCAAGCTCTTGATGCTCCTCACCGGCCATTGGCAGCGCATCTACAGCACCACAGACATCGTGGCTCTGGGCTTTCCCTGACCAACAGGCCTTCGACATTTACCACCAGCTGCACCTGGTTGCCCAGTGAAAAAAAACCCTGAAAAATGACGAACGTCGGACGATTGCTCCCACAGCAAAAGTGCCAGCCAGTCAAGCTCTTGCTGCTCCTCACCGGACAGTGGCAGTGCATCTACAGCACCACAGACATCGTGGCTCCGGGCTTTCCCTGACCAAAGGGGCTTCGAAGTTTACCACCAGCTGCACCTGGGCGCCCACTGAAATAAAACCCCGAAAAATCACGAACGTCGGACGACTGCTCCCACACCCAAAGTGCCAGCCAGTCAAGCTCTTGCTGCTCCTCACCGGACAGTGGCAGTGCATCTACAACACCACAGACATCGGGGCTCCGGGCTTTCCCTGACCAACAGGGCTTCGACGTTTACCACTCGCTGAACCTGGGCTCCCACTGAAAATAACCCCGAAAAATCACGAACGTCGGACGATTGCTCCCACACCAAAAGTGCCAGCCAGTCAAGCTCATGCTGCTTCTAACCAGCCATTCCCAGCGCATCTACAGCGCCACAGACATCGGGGCTCCGGGCTTTCCCTGACCAACAGGGCTTCGACGTTTACCACCAGCTGCACATGGGCGCCCACTAAAAAAAATAAACGAAATATCACGAACATCAGACGATTCCTGCCACACCTTAAATGCCAGCCTGTCAAGCTCATGCTGCTTCTCACCAGCCGTTCCCAGCGCATCTACAGCACCACAGACATCGGGGCTCCGGGCTTTCCCTGACCAACAGGGCTTTGACGTTTACCACCAGCTGCACCTGGGCGCCCACTGAAATAAAACCCCGAAAAATCACGAACGTCGGACAATTGCTCCCACACCGAAAGTGCCAGACAGTCAACCTCTAGCTGCTCCTCACCGGGCATTACCAGCGCATCTACAGCACCACAGACATCGCGGCTCCGGGCTTTCCCTGACCAACAGGGCTTCGACATTTACCACCAGCTGCACATGGGCGCCCACTGAAAAAAAAACCCTGAAAAATCAAAAACGTCGGACAATTGCTCCCACACCGAAAGTGCCAGCCAGTCAAGCTCTTGCTGCTCCTCCCCACCCATTGGCAGCGCATCTACAGCACCACAGACATCGGGGCTCCGGGCTTTCCCTGACCAACAGGCCTTCGACATTTACCACCAGCTGAACCTGGGCGCCCACTGAAAAGAACCCCGAAAAATCACGAACGTCGGACGATTGCTCCCACACCGAAATTGCCAGCCAGTCAAGCTGTAGGTGCTCCTCACCTTCCATTCCCAGCGCATCTACAGCACCACAGACATCGGGGCTCCGGGCGTTCCCTGACCAACAGGGCTTAGAAGTTTATTACCAGCTGAACCTAGGCGCCCACTGGAAAAAAAATCCCCAAATATCATGAACGTCGGACGATTGCTCTCACACCAAAAGTGCCAGCCACTCAAGCTCTTGCTACCCCTCACCGGCCATTCCCAGCGCATCTACAGCACCACAGACATCGGGGCTCCGGGCTTTCCCTGACGAACAGGGCTTCGACGTTTACCACCAGCTGCACCTGGGCTCCCACTGAAATAAAACCCCGAAAAATCACGAACGTCGGACGATTGCTCCCACACCAAAAGTGCCAGCAACTCAAGCTCTTGCTACCCCTCACCGGCCATTCCCAGCGCATCTACAGCACCACAGACATCGGGGATCCGGGCTTTCCCTGACCAACAGGGCTTCGACGTTTACCACCAGTTGCACCTGGGCACCCACTGAAAAAAAAAACCCCCAAAATCACAAACATCAGACGATTGCTCCCACACCGAAAGTGCCAGCCAGTCAAGCTCTTTGTGCTCCTCACCGGCCATTGGCGGCGCATCTACAGCACCACAGACATCGGGGCTCCGGGCTTTCCCTGACCAACAGGGCTTTGACGTTATACCACCCGCTGCACCTCGGCACCCACTGAAAAAAATAAACGAAAAATCATGAACATCGGACGATTGCTCCCACACCGAAAGTGCCAGCAACACAAGCTCTTCCTGCTCCTGACCGCCCATTCCCAGCGCATCTAGAGCACCACAGACATCGCGGCTCCGGGCTTTCCCTGACCAACAGGCCTTTGACATTTACCACCAGCTGTACCTGGTTGCCCACTGAAAAAAAACCCTGAAAAATCAAAAACGTCGGACGATTGCTCCCACACCAAAAGTGCCAGACAGTCAAGCTCTTGCTGCTCCTCACCTCCCATTGGCAGCGCATGTACAGCACCACAGACATCACGGCTCCGGGCTTTCCCTGACCAACAGGGCTTCGACGTTTACCACTAGCTAAACCTGGGCTCCCACTAAAAAAAAATCCCGAAAAATCAAAAACGTCCGACGATTCCTGCCACACCGAAAGTGCCAGCCTATCAAGCTCTTGCTGCTCGTCCCCGGCCATTGGCAGCACATCTACAGCACCAAAGACATCGCGGCTCCGGGCTTTCCCTGACCAACAGGGCTTCGATGTTTACCACCAGCTGCAAATGGGCGCCCACTGAAATAAAACCCCGAAAAATAACAAACGTCGGACGATTCCTCCCACACCAAAAGTGCCAGACAGTCAAGCTCTTGCTGCTACTCACCGGACTTTGGCAGTGCATCTACAGCACCACAGATATCGGTGTTCTGCGCTTTCCCTGACCAACAGGGCTTCGAAGTTTACCACCAGCCGCACCTGGGCGCCCACTGAAAAAAATAAATGAAAAATCACGAACGTCGGACGATTGCTCCCACACCGAAAGTGCCAGCCAGTCAAGCTCTTGCTGCTCCTCACCGGCCATTAGCAGCGCATCTACAGCACCACAGACATCGGGGCTCCGAGCTTTCCCTGACCAACAGGGCTTCGACGTTTACCACCAGCTGCACCTGGGCGCCCACTGAAAAAAACCCCTAAAAATCAGGAACATCGGACGATTGCTCCCACATTGAAAGTGCCAGCAACACAAGCTCTTGCTGCTGCTCACTGCCCATACCCAGCGCATCTACAGCACCACAGACATCGGGGCTCCGGGCTTTCCATGACCAACAGGGCTTAGACGTTTACCAGCAGCTGCACCTGGGCACCCACTGAAAAAAAACCTTGAAAAATCACGAACATCGGACGATTTCTCCCACACCGAAAGTGCCAGCCAGTCAGGCTCTTGCTGCTAATCACCGCCCATTCCCAGCGCATCTACAGCACCACAGACATTTGGGCTCCGGACTTTCCCTGACTAACAGCACTTCGACGTTTACCACCAGCTGAACATGGGTGCCCACTGAAAAAAAAACCCGAAAAAAACACAAACGTCGGACGATTGCTCCCACACCAAAAGTGCCAGCAACTCAAGCTCTTGCTGCTCCTCACCTCCCATTCCCAGCGCATCTACAGCACCACAGACATCGGGGCTCTCGGCTTTCCCTGACAAACAGGGCTTCGACATTTACCACCAGCTGCACCTGGGCGCCCACTGAAATAAAACCCCGAAAAATCACGAACATCGGACGATTGCTCCCACACCAAAAGTGCCAGCAACTTAAACTCTTGCTGCTACTCACCGGACTTTGGCAGTGCATCTACAGCACCACAGACATCGGGGTTCTGCGCTTTCCGTGACCAACAGGGCTTCGACGTTTACCATCAGCTGAACCTGGGCGCCCGCTGAAAAAAATAAAAGAAAAATCACGAACGTCGGACGATTCCTCACACAGCAAAAGTGCCAGCCAGTCAAGCTCTTGCTGCTCCTCACCAGCCATTCCCAGCGCATCTACAGCGCCACAGACATCGCGGCTCCGGGCTTTCCCTGACCAACAGGGCTTCGACGTTTACCACCAGCTGCACCTGGTTGCCCACTGAAAAAAAAACCCTGAAAAATCAAAAACGTCGGACGATTGATCCCACACCGAAAGTGCCAGCCAGTCAAGCTCTTGCTGTTCCTCACCGGCCATTGGCAGTGCATCTACAGCACCACAGACATCGGGGCTCCGGGCTTTCCCTGACCAACAGGGCTTCGACTTTTACCATCAGCTGCACCTGGGCGCCCACTGAAAAGAACCCCGAAAAATCACGAACATCGGACGATTGCTCCCACACCAAAAGTGCCAGCAACTCAAGCTCTTGCTGCTCCTCACCGGCCACTGGAAGCGCATCTACAGCACCACAGACATCGGGGCTCTGGGCTTTCCCTGACGAACCGGGCTTCGACATTTACCACCAGCTGCACCTGGGTGCCCACTGAAAAAAAAAACCCCGAAAAATCACGAACGTCGGACGATTGCTCCCACACCAAAAGTGCCAGCCAGTCAAGCTCTTGCTGCTCCTCACCGGAATTTGGCAGCCCATCTACAGCACCACAGACATCGGGGCTCCGGGCTTTCCCTGACCAACAGGGCTTCGACGTTTACCACCCGCTGCACATGGGCGCCCACTAAAAAAAATAAACGAAATATCACGAATATCAGAGTATTCCTGCCACACCTTAAATGCCAGCCAGTCAAGCTCATGCTGCTTCTCACCAGCCATTCCCAGCGCATCTACAGCACCACAGACATCGGGGCTCCGGGCTTTCCCTGACGAACAGGGCTTCGAAGTTTACCACCAGCTGCACCTGGGCGCCAACTGAAATAAAACCCCGAAAAATCACGAACGTCGGACGATTGCTCCCACACCAAAAGTGCCAGACAGTCAACCTCTAGCTGCTCCTCACCGGGCATTCCCAGCGCATCTACAGCACCACAGACATCGGGGCTCCGGGCTTTCCCTGACCAACAGGGCTTCGACATTTACCACCAGCTGCACCTGGTTATCCACTGAAAAAAAAACCCTAAAAAATCAAAAACGTCGGACAATTGCTCCCACACCAAAAGTGCCAGCCAGTCAAGCTCTTGCTGCTCCTCACCGGCCATTCCCAGCGCATCTACAGCACCACAGACATCAGGGCTCTGGACTTTCCCTGACGAACAGGGCTTCGACGTTTACCACCAGCTGAACCTGGGCTCCCACTGAAAAGAACCCCCGAAAAATCACGAACATCGGACGATTGCTCCCACACCAAAAGTGCCAGCCAGTCAAGCTCTTGCTGCTCCTCACCTCCCATTCCCAGCGCATCTACAGCACCACAGACATCGGGGCTCTGGGCTTTCCCTGACAAACAGGGCTTCGACGTTTACCACCAGCTGAACCTGGGCGCCCAGTGAATAAAAATCCCCAAAAATCACAAACGTCCGACGATTGCTCCCACACCCAACGTGCCAGACAGTCAAGCTCTTGCTGCTCCTCACCAGCCATTCCCAGCGCATCTACAGCACCACAGACATCGGGGCTCCGGGCTTTCCCTGACCAACAGGGCTTCAACATTTACCACCAGCTGCACCTGGGCGCCCACTGAAATAAAACCCCGAAAAATCACGAACGTCAGACGATTGCTCCCACACCGAAAGTGCCAGACAGTCAAGCTCTTGCTGCGACTCACCTCCCATTCCCAGCGCATCTACAGCACCACAGACATCGGGGCTCCGGGCTTTCCCTGACCAACAGGGCTTCGACGTTTACCACTAGCTGAACCTGGGCGCCCAGTGAATAAAAATCCCCAAAAATCACAAACGTCCGACGATTGCTCCCACACCCAACGTGCCAGACAGTCAAGCTCTTGCTGCTCCTCACCAGCCATTGCCAGCGCATCTACAGCACCACAGAGATCGGGGCTCCAGGCATTCCCTGACCAACAGGGCTTCGACGTTTACCACCAGCTGCACCTGGGCTCCCACTGAAATAAAACCCCGCAAAATCACGAATGTCGGATGATTGCTCTCACACCAAAAGTGCCAGCAACTCAAGCTCTTGCTGCTCCTCACCTCCCATTCCCAGCGCATCTACAGCACCACAGACATCGGGGCTCTGGGCTTTCCCTGACAAACAGGGCTTCGACGTTTACCACCAGCTGCACCTGGGCGCCCACTGAAATAAAACCTCGAAAAATCACGAACATCGGACGATTGCTCCCACACCAAAAGTGCCAGCAACTCAAACTCTTGCTGCTCCTCACCGGAGTTTGGCAGTGCATCTACAGCACCACAGACATCGGGATTCCGCGCTTTCCCTGACCAACAGGGCTTCGACGTTTACCACCAGCTGAACCTGGGCGCCCGCTGAAAAAAATAAAAGAAAAATCACGAACGTCGGACGATTGCTCCCACAGCAAAAGTGCCAGCCAGTCAAGCTCTTGCTGCTCCTCCCCGGCCACTGGCAGCGCATCTACAGCACCACAGACATCGGGGCTCCGAGCTTTCCCTGACCAACAGGGCTTCGACGTTTACCACCAGCTGCACCTGGGCGCCCACTGAAATAAAACCCCGAAAAATCACAAACGTCGGACGATTCCTCCCCCACAGAAAGTGCCAGCAACTCAAGCTCTTGCTGTTCCTCACCGGACTTTGGCAGTGCATCTACAGCACCACAGACATCGTGGCTCCGGGCTTTCCCTGACCAACAGGCCTTTGATATTTACCACCAGCTGCACCTGGTTGCCCAGTGAAAATAAACCCTGAAAAATGACGAACGTCGGACGATTGCTCCCACACCAAAAGTGCCAGCCAGTCAAGCTCATGCTGCTCCTCACCGGACAGTGGCAGTGCATCTACAACACCACAGACATCGGGGCTCCGGGCATTTCCTGACGAACAGGGCTTCGACGTTTACCACTCGCTGCACCTGGGCTCCCACTGAAAAGAACACCGAAAAATCACGAACGTCGGACGATTGCTCTCACACCAAAAGTGCCAGACAGTCAAGCTCTTGCTGCTGCTCACCGGCCATTGGCAGCCCATCTACAGCACGACAGACATCGGGGCTCCGGGCTTTCCCTGACGAACAGGGCTTCGACGTTTACCACCAGCTGCACCTGGGCGCCCACTGGAAAAAATAAACGAAATATCACGAACATCAGACGAGTGCTCCCACACCGAAAGTGCCAGCCAGTCAAGCTCATGCTGCTTCTCACCAGCAATTCCCAGCGCATCTACAGCACCACAGACATCGGGGCTCCGGGCTTTCCCTGACCAACAGGGCTTCGACGTTTACCACCCGCTGCAGCTGGGCGCCCACTGAAATAAAACCCCGAAAAATCATGAACGTCGGACGATTGCTCCCACAACAAAAGTGCCAGCCAGTCAAGCTCTTGCTGCTCCTCACCAGCCATTGGAGGCGCATCTACAGCACCACAGACATCGGGGCTCCGGGCATTCCCTGACCAACAGGGCTTCGACATTTACCACCAGCTGCACCTGGGCGCCCACTGAAATAAAACCCCGAAAAATCACGAACGTCGGACGATTCCTCCCACACCGAAAGTGCCAGCCAGTCAAGCTCTTGCTGCGACTCACCTCCCATTCCCAGCGCATCTACAGCACCACAGACATCGGGGCTCCGGGCTTTCCCTGACCAACAGGGCTTCGACGTTTACCACCAGCTGCACCTGGGCGCCCACTGAAATAAAACCCCGAAAAATCACGAACGTCGGACGATTCCTCCCACACCGAAAGTGCCAGCAACTCAAGCTCTTGCTGCTCCTCACCGGCCATTCCCAGCGCATCTACAGCACCACAGACATCGGGGCTCCGGGCTTTCCCTGACCAACAGGGCTTCGAAGTTTACCACCAGCTGAACCTGGGCGCCCAGTGAATAAAAATCCCCAAAAATCACAAACGTCCGACGATTGCTCCCACACTGAAAGTGCCAGCAACTCAAGCTCTTGCTGCTCCTCACCGCCCATTCCCAGCGCATCTACAGCACCACAGACATCGGGGATCCGGGCTTTCCCTGACCAACAGGGCTTCGACGTTTACCACCAGCTGCACCTGTGCGCCCACTGAAAGTAAAACCCCGAAAAATCACGAACGTCGGACGATTGCTCCCACACCGAAAGTGCCAGCCAGTCAAGCTGTAGGTGCTCATCACCTTCCATTCCCAGCGCATCTACAGCACCACAGACATCGGGGCTCCGGGCTTTCCCTGACCAACAGGGCTTCGACATTTACCACCAGCTGCACCTGGGCGCCCACTGAAAGTAAAACCGCGAAGAATCACGAACGTCGGACGATTGCTCCCACACCGAAAGTGCCAGCCAGTCAAGCTCTTGCTGCTCCTCACCGGCCATTGGCAGCGCATCTACAGCACCACAGACATCGGGGCTCCGGGCTTTCCCTGACCAACAGGGCTTCGACGTTTACCACCAGCTGCACCTGGGCTCCCACTGAAATAAAACCCCGAAAAATCACGAACGTCGGACGATTGCTCCCACACCAAAAGTGCCAGCAACTCAAGCTCTTGCTACCCCTCACCGGCCATTCCCAGCGCATCTACAGCACCACAGACATCGGGGCTCCGGGCTTTCCCTGACCAACAGGGCTTCGACGTTTACCACCAGCTGCACCTGGGCGCCCACTGAAAAAACTAAATGAAAAATCACGAACATCGGACGATTGCTCCCACACCGAAAGTGCCAGCCTGTCAAGCTCTTGCTGCTCCTCACCGCCCATTCCCAGCGCATCTACAGCACCACAGACATCGGGGCTCCGGGCTTTCCCTGACCAACAGGGCTTCGACATTTACCACCAGCTGCACCTGGGCTCCCAATGAAATAAAACCCCGAAAAATCACGAACGTCGGACGATTGCTCCCACACCGAAAGTGCCAGCCAGTCAAGCTCTTGCTGTTCCTCACCGGACAGTGGCAGTGCATGTACAGCACCACAGACATCGGGGCTCCGGGCTTTCCCTGACCAACAGGGCTTCGACGTTTACCACTCGCTGAACCTGGGCTCCCACTGAAAAGAACCCCGAAAAATCACGAACGTCGGACGATTGCTCCCACACCAAAAGTGCCAGACAGTCAAGCTCTTGCTGCTCCTCACCGGCCATTCCCAGCGCATCTACAGCACCACAGACATCACGGCTCCGGGCTTTCCCTGACCAACAGGGCTTCGACGTTTACAACTAGCTAAACCTGGGCTCCCACTAAAAAAAAATCCTGAAAAATCAGAAACGTCCGACGATTCCTCGCACACCGAAAGTGCCAGCCTGTCAAGCTCTTGCTGCTCCTCACCGCCCATTCCCAGCGCATCTACAGCACCACAGATATCGAGGCTCCGGGCTTTCCCTGACCAACAGGGCTTCAACGTTTACCACCAGCTGAACCTGGGCTCCCACTGAAAAAAAACCCCGAAAAATCACGAACGTCGGACATTTACTCCCACACCGAAAGTGCCAGCCTGTCAAGCTCTTGCTGCTCCTCCCCGGCCATTGGCAGCGCATGTACAGCATCACAGATATCGGGGCTCCAAGCTTTCCCTGACCAACAGGGCTTCGGGCTTCCCCTGACCAACAGGGCTTCGAAGTTTACGACCAGCTGCACCTGGGCGCCCACTGAAATAAAACCCCGAAAAATCACGAACGTCAGACGATTGCTCCCACACCGAAAGTGCCAGCAACTCAAGGTCTTCCTGCTCCTCACCGGCCATTGGCAGCGCATCTACAGCACCACAGACATCGGGAGTTTGGGCTTTCCCTGACCAACAGGGCTTCGACATTTACCATCAGCTGCACCTGGGTGCCCACTGAAAAAAATAAACGAAAAATCACAAACATCGCACGATTGCTCCCACACCGAAAGTGCCAGCAACTCAAGCTCTTGCTGCTCCTCACCGGCCATTGGCAGCGCATCTACAGCACCACAGATATCGGGGCTCCGGGCTTTCCCTGACCAACAGGGCTTCGACGTTTACCACCAGCTGAACCTGGGCACCCGCTGAGAAAAATAAAAGAAAAATCACGAACATCGGACGATTGCTCCCATAGCAAAAGTGCCAGCCAGTCAAGCTCTTGCTGCTCCTCCCCGGCCATTCCCAGCGCATCTACAGCACCACAGACATCGGGGCTCCGGGCTTTCCCTGACCAACAGGGCTTCGACGTTTACCACCAGCTGAACCTGGGCGCCCAGTGAATAAAAATCCCCAAAAATCACAAACGTCCGACGATTGCTCCCACACCCAAAGTGCCAGACAGTCAAGCTCTTGCTGCTCCTCACCGGCCATTGGCAGCGCATCTACAGCACCACAGACATCGGGGCTCCGGGCTTTCCCTGACCAACAGGGCTTCGACGTTTACCACCAGCTCAACCTGGGCGCCCATTGAAAGTAAAACCCCGAAAAATCACGACAGTCGGACGATTGCTCCCACACCGAAAGTGCCAGCAACTCAAGCTCCTGATGCTACTAACCGGACTTTGGTAGTGCATCTACAGCACCACAGACATCGGGGTTCTGCGCTTTCCCTGAACAACAGGGCTTCGACATTTACCATCAGCTGCACCTGGGCGCCCACTGAAAAAAATAAACGAAAAATCACGAACATCGGACGATTGCTCCCACAGTGAAAGTGCCAGCAACTCAAGCTCTTGCTGCTCCTGACCGGCCATTGGCAGCGCATCTACAGCACCACAGACATCGGGGCTCCGGGCTTTCCCTGACGAACAGGGCTTCGACGTTTACCACCAGCTGAGCCTGGGCGCCCACTGAAAGTAAAACCCCGAAGAATCACGAACGTCGGACGATTGCTCCCACACCGAAAGTGCCAGCCTGTCAAGCTCTTGCTGCTTGTCCCCGGCCATTGGCAGCGCATCTACAGCACCACAGACATCAGGGCGCCGGGCTTTCCCTGACCAACAGGGCTTCGACATTTACCACCAGCTGCAGCTGGGCGCCCACTGAAAAAAAACCCGAAAAATCATGAACATCGGACGATTGCTCCCACACCGAAAGTGCCAGCAACTCAAGCTCTTGCTGCTCCTCACGAGCCATTGGCAGCGCATCTACAGCACCACAGACATTGGGGTTCTGCGCCTTCCCTGACCAACAGGGCTTCGACGTTTACCACCAGCTGCACCTGGGTGCCCCCTGAAAAAAAAATCCCAAAAATCACAAACGTCCGACGATTCCTCCCACACCGAAAGTGCCAGCCTGTCAAGCTCTTGCTGCTTGTCCCCGGCCATTGGCAGCGCATCTACAGCACCACAGACATCGGGGCTCTGGGCTTTCCCTGACCAAGAGGGCTTCGATGTTTACCACCATCTGCAAATGGGCGCGCACTGGAAGTAAAACCCGGAAAAATCACGAATGTCGGACGATTGCTCCCACACCGAAAGTGCCACCCAGTCAAGCTCTTGCTGCTCCTAAGCGGCCATTGGCACCGCATCTACAGCACCAAAGACATCGGGGCTCCGGGCTTTCCCTGACCAACAGGGCTTCGACGTTTACCACCAGCTGAACCTGGGCGACCTCTGAAAAAAAAATCCACGAAAAATCACGAACATCGGACGATTGCTCCCATACCGAAAGTGCCAGCCTGTCAAGCTCTTGCTGCTCCTCACCAGCCATTCCCAGCGCATCTACAGCACGACAGACATCGGGGCTACGGGCTTTCCCTGACAAACAGGGCTTCGACGATTACCACCCGCTGCACCTGGGCGCCCACTGAAATAAAACCCCGAAAAATCACGAACGTCGGACGATTGCTCCCACAGCGAAAGTGCCAGCAACTCAAGCTCTTGCTGCTCCTCACCGGACTTTGGCAGTGCATCTACAGCACCACAGACATCGGGGTTCTGTGCTATCCCTGACCAACAGGGATTCGACGTTTACCACCAGCTGCACCTGGGCGCCCACTGAAAAAAATAAACGAAAAATCACGAACATCGGACGATTGCTCCCACACCGAAAGTGCCAGCCAGTCAAGCTCTTGCTGCTCCTCACCGGCCATTGGCAGCGCATCTACAGCACCACAGACATCGGGGCTCCGAGCTTTCCCTGAACAACAGGGCTTCGACATTTACCACCAGCTGCACCTGGTTACCCACTGAAATAAAACCCTGAAAAATCAAAAACGTCAAACGATTGCTCCCACACTGCAAGTGCCAGCAACTCAAGCTCTTCCTGCTACTCACCTCCCATTCCCAGCGCATCTACAACACCACAGACATCGGGGCTCCGAGCTTTCCCTGAACAACAGGGCTTCGACGTTTACCACCAGCTGCACCTGGGCGCCCACTGAAATAAAACCCCGAAAAATAAAAAACGTCGGACGATTCCTCCCACACCGAAAGTGCCAGCAACTCAAGCTCTTGCTGCTACTCACCGGCCATTGGCAGCGCATCTACAGCACCACAGACATCGGGGCTCCGGGCTTTCCCTAACGAACCGGGCTTCGACATTTACCACCAGCTGCACGTGGGTTCCCCCTGAAAAAAAAACCGCAAAAATCACGAATGTCAGACGATTCCTGCCACACCTTAAATGCCAGCCTGTCAAGCTCTTGCTGCTCATCACCGCCCATTTCCAGCGCATCTACAGCACCACAGACATCGGGGCTCCGGGCTTTCCCTGACCAACAGGGCTTCGACGTTTACCACCAGCTGAACCTGGGCGCCCACTGAAATAAAACCCCGAAAAATCACGAACGTCGGACGATTCCTCCCACATCAAAAGTGCCAGCAACTCAAGCTCTTGCTGGTCCTAACCGGCCATTCCCAGCGCATCTACAGCACCACAGACATCGGGGTTCTGCGCTTTCCCTGAACAACAGGGCTTCGACGTTTACCACCAGTTGCACCTTGGCACCCACTGATAAAAATAAACGAAAAATCACAAACATCGGACGATTGCTCCCACACCGAAAGTGCCAGCCAGTCAAGCTCTTGCTGCTCCTCACCGGAATTTGGCAGCCCATCTACAGCACCACAGACATCGGGGCTCCGGGCTTTCCCTGACCAACAGGGCTTCGACGTTTACCACCAGCTGAACCTGTGTGCCCACTGAAAGTAAAACCCCGAAAAATCACGAACATCGGACGATTGCTCCCACAACGAAAGTGCCAGCCAGTCAAGCTCTTGCTGCTCCTCACCGGCCATTGGCAGCGCATCTACAGCACCACAGACATCGGGGCTCCGGGCTTTCCATGACCAACAGGGCTTCGACGTTTAGCACCAGCTGCAGCTGGGCGTTCACTAAAAAAAAAACGAAAAATCATGAACATCGGACGATTGCTCCCACACCGAAAGTGCCAGCAACACAAGCTCTTGCTGCTCCTTACCGGCCATTGGCAGCGCATCTACAGCACCAAAGACATCGGGGCTCTGGGCTTTCCCTGACCAACAGGGCTTCGACGTTTACCACTAGCTGAACCTGGGCGCCCAGTGAATAAAAATCCCCAAAAATCACAAACGTCCGACGATTGCTCCCACACCGAAAGTGCCAGCCTTTCAAGCTCTTGCTGCTACTCACCGGACTTTGGCAGTGCATCTACAGCACCACAGACATCGGGGTTCTGCGCTTTCTTTGACCAACAGGGCTTCGACGTTTACCACCAGCTGAACCTGGGCACCCGCTGAGAAAAATAAAAGAAAAATCACGAACGTCGGACGATTCCTCCCACAGCAAAAGTGCCAGCCAGTCAAGCTCTTGCTGCTCCTCACCGGCCATTCCCAGCCCATCTACAGCACCACAGACATCGGGGCTCCGGGCTTTCCCTGACCAACAGGGCTTCGACGTTTACCACCAGCTGAACCTGGGCGCCCAGTGAATAAAAATCCCCAAAAATCACAAACGTCCGACGATTGCTCCCACACCCAAAGTGCCAGACAGTCAAGCTGTTGCTGCTCCTCACCGGCCATTGGCAGCGCATCTACAGCACCACAGACATCGGGGCTCCGGGCTTTCCCTGACCAACAGGGCTTCGACGTTTACCACCAGCTCAACCTGGGCGCCCATTGAAAGTAAAACCCCGAAAAATCACGACAGTCGGACGATTGCTCCCACACCGAAAGTGCCAGCAACTCAAGCTCCTGATGCTACTAACCGGACTTTGGTAGTGCATCTACAGCACCACAGACATCGGGGTTCTGCGCTTTCCCTGAACAACAGGGCTTCGACATTTACCATCAGCTGCACCTGGGCGCCCACTGAAAAAAATAAACGAAAAATCACGAACATCGGACGATTGCTCCCACAGTGAAAGTGCCAGCAACTCAAGCTCTTGCTGCTCCTGACCGGCCATTGGCAGCGCATCTACAGCACCACAGACATCGGGGCTCCGGGCTTTCCCTGACGAACAGGGCTTCGACGTTTACCACCAGCTGAGCCTGGGCGCCCACTGAAAGTAAAACCCCGAAGAATCACGAACGTCGGACGATTGCTCCCACACCGAAAGTGCCAGCCTGTCAAGCTCTTGCTGCTTGTCCCCGGCCATTGGCAGCGCATCTACAGCACCACAGACATCAGGGCGCCGGGCTTTCCATGACCAACAGGGCTTCGACGTTTAGCACCCGCTGCAGCTGGGCGTTCACTAAAAAAAAAACGAAAAATCACGAACGTCGGACGATTCCTCCCACATCAAAAGTGCCAGCAACTCAAGCTCTTGCTGGTCCTAACCGGCCATTCCCAGCGCATCTACAGCACCACAGACATCGGGGTTCTGCGCTTTCCCTGAACAACAGGGCTTCGACGTTTACCACCAGTTGCACCTGGGCACCCACTGATAAAAATAAACGAAAAATCACAAACATCGGACGATTGCTCCCACACCGAAAGTGCCAGCCAGTCAAGCTCTTGCTGCTCCTCACCGGAATTTGGCAGCCCATCTACAGCACCACAGACATCGGGGCTCCGGGCTTTCCCTGACCAACAGGGCTTCGACGTTTACCACCAGCTGAACCTGTGTGCCCACTGAAAGTAAAACCCCGAAAAATCACGAACATCGGACGATTGCTCCCACAACGAAAGTGCCAGCCAGTCAAGCTCTTGCTGCTCCTCACCGGCCATTGGCAGCGCATCTACAGCACCACAGACATCGGGGCTCCGGGCTTTCCATGACCAACAGGGCTTCGACGTTTAGCACCCGCTGCAGCTGGGCGTTCACTAAAAAAAAAACGAAAAATCATGAACATCGGACGATTGCTCCCACACCGAAAGTGCCAGCAACACAAGCTCTTGCTGCTCCTTACCGGCCATTGGCAGCGCATCTACAGCACCAAAGACATCGGGGCTCTGGGCTTTCCCTGACCAACAGGGCTTCGACGTTTACCACCAGCTGAACCTGGGCGCCCAGTGAATAAAAATCCCCAAAAATCACAAACGTCCGACGATTGCTCCCACACCGAAAGTGCCAGCCTTTCAAGCTCTTGCTGCTACTCACCGGACTTTGGCAGTGCATCTACAGCACCACAGACATCGGGGTTCTGCGCTTTCTTTGACCAACAGGGCTTCGACGTTTACCACCAGCTGAACCTGGGCACCCGCTGAGAAAAATAAAAGAAAAATCACGAACATCGGACGATTGCTCCCATAGCAAAAGTGCCAGCCAGTCAAGCTCTTGCTGCTCCTCACCGGCCATTCCCAGCCCATCTACAGCACCACAGACATCGGGGCTCCGGGCTTTCCCTGACCAACAGGACTTCGACGTTTACCACCAGCTGAACCTGGGCGCCCAGTGAATAAAAATCCCCAAAAATCACAAACGTCCGACGATTGCTCCCACACCCAAAGTGCCAGACAGTCAAGCTCTTGCTGCTCCTCACCGGCCATTGACAGCGCATCTACAGCACCACAGACATCGGGGCTCCGGGCTTTCCCTGACCAACAGGGCTTCGACGTTTACCACCAGCTCAACCTGGGCGCCCATTGAAAGTAAAACCCCGAAAAATCACGACAGTCGGACGATTGCTCCCACACCGAAAGTGCCAGCAACTCAAGCTCTTGCTGCTCCTCACCGGACTTTGGCAGTGCATCTACAGCACCACAGACATCGGGGTTCTGCGCTTTCCCTGAACAACAGGGCTTCGACATTTACCATCAGCTGCACCTGGGCGCCCACTGAAAAAAATAAACGAAAAATCACGAACATCGGACGATTGCTCCCACAACGAAAGTGCCAGCCAGTCAAGCTCTTGCTGCTCCATACCGGCCATTGGCAGCGCATCTACAGCACCAAAGACATCGGGGCTCTGGGCTTTCCCTGACCAACAGGGCTTCGACGTTTACCACCAGCTGAACCTGGGCGCCCAGTGAATAAAAATCCCCAAAAATCACAAACGTCCGACGATTGCTCCCACACCGAAAGTGCCAGCAACTCAAGCTCTTGCTGCTACTCACCGGACTTTGGCAGTGCATCTACAGCACCACAGACATCGGGGTTCTGCGCTTTCTTTGACCAACAGGGCTTCGACGTTTATCACCAGCTGAACCTGGGCACCCGCTGAGAAAAATAAAAGAAAAATCACGAACATCGGACGATTGCTCCCATAGCAAAAGTGCCAGCCAGTCAAGCTCTTGCTGCTCCTCACCGGCCATTCCCAGCCCATCTACAGCACCACAGACATCGGGGCTCCGGGCTTTCCCTGACCAACAGGGCTTCGACGTTTACCACCAGCTCAACCTGGGCGCCCATTGAAAGTAAAACCCCGAAAAATCACGACAGTCGGACGATTGCTCCCACACCGAAAGTGCCAGCCAGTCAAGCTCTTGCTGCTCCTCACCGGCCATTCCCAGCCCATCTACAGCACCACAGACATCGGGGCTCCGGGCTTTCCCTGAACAACAGGGCTTCGACATTTACCATCAGCTGCACCTGGGCGCCCACTGAAAAAAATAAACGAAAAATCACGAACATCGGACGATTGCTCCCACAGTGAAAGTGCCAGCAACTCAAGCTCCTGCTGCTCCTCACCGGCCATTGGCAGCGCATCTACAGCACCACAGACATCGGGGCTCCGGGCTTTCCCTGACCAACAGGGCTTCGACGTTTAGCACCCGCTGCACCTGGGCTCCCACTGAAAAGAACCCCGAAAAATCACAAACGTCGGATGATTGCTCCCACACCAAAAGTGCCAGCAACACAAGCTCTTGCTGCTCCTCACCGGCCATTGGCAGCGCATCTACAGCACCACAGACATCGGGGCTCCGGGCTTTCCCTGACCAACAGGGCTTCGACGTTTACCACCAGCTGCACCTGGGTTCCCACGGAAAGTAAAACCCCGAAGAATCACGAACGTCGGACGATTGCTCCCACACCGAAAGTGCCAGCCTGTCAAGCTCTAGCTGCTCCTCACCGCCCATTCCCAGCGCATCTACAGCACCACAGACATCGGGGCTCCGGGCTTTCCCTGACCAACAGGGCTTCGACATTTACCACCAGCTGCAGCTGGGCGCCCACTGAAAAAAAACCCGAAAAATCATGAACATCGGACGATTGCTCCCACACCGAAAGTGCCAGCAACTCAAGCTCTTGCTGCTCCTCACCAGCCATTGGCAGCGCATCTACAGCACCACAGACATCGGGGCTCCGGGCTTTCCCTGAACAACAGGGCTTCGACATTTACCACCAGCTGCACCTCGGTGCCCCCTGAAAAAAAAATCCCAAAAATCACAAACGTCCGACGATTCCTCCCACACCGAAAGTGCCAGCCTGTCAAGCTCTTGCTGCTTGTCCCCGGCCATTGGCAGCGCATCTACAGCACCACAGACATCGGGGCTCTGGGCTTTCCCTGACCAACAGGGCTTCGATGTTTACCACCAGCTGCAAATGGGCGCGCACTGGAAGTAAAACCCGGAAAAATCACGAACGTCGGACGATTGCTCCCACACCGAAAGTGCCACCCAGTCAAGCTCTTGCTGCTCCTAAGCGGCCATTGGCAGCGCATCTACAGCACCAAAGACATCGGGGCTCCGGGCTTTCCCTGACCAACAGGGCTTCGACGTTTACCACCAGCTGAACCTGGGCGACCTCTGAAAAAAAATCCACGAAAAATCACGAACATCGGACGATTGCTCCCACACCGAAAGTGCCAGCCTGTCAAGCTCTTGCTGCTCCTCACCAGCCATTCCCAGCGCATCTACAGCACCACAGACATCGGGGCTCCGGGCTTTCCCTGACAAACAGGGCTTCTACGTTTACCACCAGCTGCACCTGGGCGCCCACTGAAATAAAACCCCGAAAAATCACGAACGTCGGACGATTGCTCCCACAGCGAAAGTGCCAGCAACTCAAGCTCTTGCTGCTCCTCACCGGACTTTGGCAGTGCATCTACAGCACCACAGACATCGGGGTTCTGCGCTTTCCCTGACCAACAGGGCTTCGACGTTTACCACCAGCTGCACCTGGGCGCCCACTGAAATAAAACCCCGAAAAATCATGAACATCGGACGATTGCTCCCACACCGAAAGTGCCAGCCAGTCAAGCTCTTGCTGCTCCTCACCGGCCATTGGCAGCGCATCTACAGCACCACAGACATCGGGGCTCCGAGCTTTCCCTGAACAACAGGGCTTCGACATTTACCACCAGCTGCACCTGGTTACCCACTGAAATAAAACCCTGAAAAATCAAAAACGTCAAACGATTGCTCCCACACTGTAAGTGCCAGCAACTCAAGCTCTTCCTGCTACTCACCTCCCATTCCCAGCGCATCTACAACACCACAGACATCGGGGCTCCGAGCTTTCCCTGACCAACAGGGCTTCGACGTTTACCACCAGCTGCACCTGGGCGCCCACTGAAATAAAACCCCGAAAAATAAAAAACGTCGGACGATTCCTCCCACACCGAAAGTGCCAGCAACTCAAGCTCTTGCTGCTACTCACCGGCCATTGGCAGCGCATCTACAGCACCACAGACATCGGGGCTCCGGGCTTTCCCTGACCAACAGGGCTTCGACGTTTACCACCAGCTGAACCTGGGCGCCCACTGAAGAAAATAAACGAAAAATCACGAACATCGCACGATTGCTCCCACAGCGAAAGTGCCAGCCAGTCAAGCTCTTGCTGTTCCTCACTGGCCATTGGCAGCGCATCTACAGCACCACAGAGATCGCGGCTCCGGGCTTTCCCTGACCAACAGGGCTTCGACGTTTACCACCAGCTGAACCTGGGCGCCCAGTGAATAAAAATCCCCAAAAATCACAAACGTCCGACGATTGCTCCCACACCCAACGTGCCAGACAGTCAAGCTCTTGCTGCTCCTCACCAGCCATTGGAGGCGCATCTACAGCACCACAGACATCGGGGCTCCGAGCTTTCCCTGACCAACAGGGCTTCGAAGTTTACCACCAGCTGCACCTGGGCGCCCACTGAAATAAAACCCCGAAAAATCACGAACGTCGGACGATTGCTCCCACACCGAAAATGCCAGCAACTCAAGCTCTTGCTGCTCCTCACCGGCCATTCCCAGCGCATCTACAGCACCACAGACATCGGGGCTCCGAGCTTTCCCTGACCAACAGGGCTTCGACGTTTACCACCAGCTGCACCTGGGCGCCCACTGAAAAAAAATCCCGAAAAATCACGAACGTCGGACGATTGCTCCCACACCGAAAGTGCCAGCCTGTCAAGCTCTTGCTGCTCCGCACCGGCCGTTCCCAGCGCATCTACAGCACCACAGATATCGGGGCTCCGGGCTTTCCCTGACCAACAGGGCTTCGAAGTTTACCACCAGCTGCACCTGGGCGCCCACTGAAATAAAACCCCGAAAAATCACGAACGTCGAACGATTGCTCCAACACCAAAAGTGCCAGCAACTCAAGCCCTTGCTGCTCCTCCCCGGCCATTGGCAGCGCATCTACAGCACCACAGATATCGGGGCTCCAAGCTTTCCCTGACCAACAGCGCTTCGACGTTTACCACCAGCTGAACCTGGGCGCCCACTGAAATAAAACCCCGAAAAATAACAAACGTCGGACGATTCCTCCCACACCGAAAGTGCCAGCAACTCAAGCTCTTGCTGCTACTCACCGGACTTTGGCAGTGCATCTACAGCACCACAGACATCG
Source organism: Chlamydotis macqueenii (assembly GCF_036417535.1). NCBI lineage: Eukaryota > Metazoa > Chordata > Aves > Otidiformes > Otididae > Chlamydotis > Chlamydotis macqueenii. The sequence goes on from NW_028239116.1 coordinate 102,631, forward strand.
GGGCTCCGGGCTTTCCCTGACCAACAGGGCTTCGACGTTTACCACCAGCTGCACCTGATTGCCCACTGAAAAAAACCCCTGAAAAATCAAAAACGTCGGACGATTGATCCCACACCGAAAGTGCCAGCAACTCAAGCTCTTGCTGCTCCTCACCGGCCAATGGCAGCGCATCTACAGCACCACAGACATCGGGGCTCTGGGCTTTCCCTGACCAACAGGGCTTCGACTTTTAACACCAGGTGAACCTGTGCGCCCCCTGAAAAAAAAACCCCAAAAATCACAAATGTCGGACGATTCCTGCCACACCTTAAATGCCAGCCTGTCAAGCTCTTGCTGCTCCTCACCGCACATTCCCAGTGCATCTACAGCACCACAGATATCGGGGCTCCGGGCTTTCCCTGACCAACAGGGCTTCGACGTTTACACCCAGCTGCACCTGGGAGCCCACTGAAAAAAACCCCGAAAAATCACGAACGTCGGACGATTCCTCCCACACCGAAAGTGCCAGCAACTCAAGCTCTTGCTGCTACTCACCGGACTTTGGCAGTTCATCTACAGCACCACAGACATCGGGGTTCTGCGCTTTCCCTGAACAACAGGGCTTCGACGTTTACCACCAGCTGCACCTGGGCGCCCACTGAAAAAAATAAACGAAAAATCACGAACATCGGACGATTGCTCCCACACCGAAAGTGCCAGCCTGTCAAGCTCTTGCTGCTCCTCACCGGCCATTCCCAGCGCATCTACAGCACCACAGACATCGGGGTTCTGCGCTTTCCCTGACCAACAGGGCTTCGACGATTACCACCAGCTGCACCTGGGCGACCTCTGAAATAAAACCCCGAAATATAACAAACGTCGGACGATTGCTCCCACACCGAAAGTGCCAGCCAGTCAAGCTCTTGCTGTTCCTCACCGGCCATTGGCAGCGCATCTACAACACCACAGACATCGCGGCTCCGAGCTTTCCCTGACCAACAGGGCTTTGACGTTTACCACCAGTTGAACCTGGGCGCCCAGTGAAAAGAACCCCGAAAAATCACGAACGTCGGACGATTGCTCCCACACCGAAAGTGCCAGAAACTCAAGCTCTTGCTGCTCCTCCCCGGCCATTGGCAGCGCATCTACAGCACCACAGACATCGGGGCTCCGGGCTTTCCCTGACCAACAGGGCTTCGACGTTTACCACCCGCTGCACCTGGGCGCCCACTGAAAAAAATAAACGAAAAATCAAAAACGTCGGACGATTGCTCCCACACCGAAATTGCCAGCCCGTCAAGGTGTAGGTGCTCCTCACCAGCCATTCCCAGCGCATCTACAACACCACAGACATCGGGGCTCCGAGCTTTCCCTGACCAACAGGGCTTCGACATTTACCACCAGCTGCACCTGGGCTCCCACTGAAATAAAACCCCGAAAAATCACGAACGTCGGACGATTGCTCGCACACCGAAAGTGCCAGCCAGTCAAGCTCTTGCTGTTCCTCACCGGACAGTAGCAGTGCATCTACAGCACCACAGACATCGGGGGTCCGGGCTTTCCCTGACGAACAGGGCTTCGACGTTTACCACTCGCTGAACCTGGGCTCCCACTGAAAAGAACCCCGAAAAATCACGAACGTCGGACGATTGCTCCCACACCAAAAGTGCCAGCCAGTCAAGCTCTTGCTGCTCCTCACCGGCCATTCCCAGCGCACCTACAGCACCACAGACATCAGGGCTCCGGGCTTTCCCTGACCAACAGGGCTTTGACGTTTACCACCAGCTGCACCTGGGCGCCCACTGAAAAAAAATCCCGAAAAATCACGAACGTCGGACGATTGCTCCCACACCGAAAGTGACAGCCTGTGAAGCTCTTGCTGCTCCTCACCGGGCATTCCCAGCGCATCTACAGCACCACAGACATCGGGGCTCCGGGCTTTCCCTGACGAACAGGGCTTCGACGATTACCACCAGCTGCACCTGGGCGCCCACTGAAAAAAATAAACGAAATATCACGAACATCAGACGATTGCTCCCACACCGAAAGTGCCAGCCAGTCAAGCTCTTGTTGCTCCTCCCCGGGCATTCCCAGCACATCTACAGAACCACAGACATCGGGGCTCCGGGCTTTCCCTGACCAACAGGGCTTCGACATTTACCATCAGCTGCACCTGGGCGCCCACTGGAAAAAATAAACGAAAAATCACGAACATCAGACGATTGCTCCCACACCAAAAGTGCCAGCCAGTCAAGCTCTTGCTGCTTCTCAGCGGCCGTTGCCAGCGCATCTACAGCACCACAGACATCGGGGCTCCGGGCTTTCCCTGACCAACAGGGCTTAGAAGTTTACCACCAGCTGCACCTGGGCGCCCACTGAAATAAAACCCCGAAAAATCACGAACGTCGGACGATTGCTCCCACACCAAAAGTGCCAGCAACTCAAGCTCTTGCTGCTCCTCACCGGCCATTCCCAGCGCATCTACAGCACCACAGATATCGGTGCTCCGAGCTTTCCGTGACAAACAGGGCTTCGACGTTTACCACCAGCTGAACCTGGGCGCCCACTGAAATAGAACCCCGAAAAATAACAAACGTCGGACGATTCCTCCCACACCGAAAGTGCCAGCAACTCAAGCTCTTGCTGCTACTCACCAGACTTTGGCAGTGCATCTACAGCACCACAGACATCAGGGTTCTGCGCTTTCTTTGACCAACAGGGCTTCGACGTTTACCACCAGCTGAACCTGGGCACCCGCTGAGAAAAATAAAAGAAAAATCACGAACATCGGACAATTGCTCCCACACTGAAAGTGCCAGTCAGTCAAGCTCTTGCTGCTCCTCACCGGCCATTCCCAGCGCATCTACAACACCACAGACATCGGGGCTCCGGGCTTTCCCTGACCAACAGGGCTTCGACGTTTACCACCAGCTGCACCTGGGCGCCCACTGAAATAAAACCCCGAAAAATCACGAACGTCGAACGATTGCTCCAACACCAAAAGTGCCAGCAACTCAAGCCCTTGCTGCTCCTCCCCGGCCATTGGCAGCGCATCTACAGCACCACAGATATCGGGGCTCCGGGCTTTCCCTGACCAACAGGGCTTCGAAGTTTACCACCAGCTGCACCTGGGCGCCCACTGAAATAAAACCCCGAAAAATAACAAACGTCGGACGATTCCTCCCACACCGAAAGTGCCAGCAACTCAAGCTCTTGCTGCTACTCACCGGACCTTGGCAGTGCATCTACAGCACCACAGACATCGGGGCTCCGGGCTTTCCCTGACCAACAGGGCTTCGACGTTTACCACCAGCTGCACCTGATTGCCCAATGAAAAAAAACCCTGAAAAATCAAAAACGTCGGACGATTGATCCCACACCGAAAGTGCCAGCAACTCAAGCTCTTGCTGCTCCTCACCGGCCAATGGCAGCGCATCTACAGCACCACAGACATCGGGGCTCTGGGCTTTCCCTGACCAACAGGGCTTCGACTTTTAACACCAGGTGAACCTGTGCGCCCCTTGAAAAAAAAACCCCAAAAATCACAAATGTCGGACGATTCCTGCCACACCTTAAATGCCAGCCTGTCAAGCTCTTGCTGCTCCTCACCGCACATTCCCAGCGCATCTACAGCACCACAGATATCGGGGCTCCGGGCTTTCCCTGACCAACAGGGCTTCGACGTTTACACCCAGCTGCACCTGGGAGCCCACTGAAAAAAACCCCGAAAAATCACGAACGTCGGACGATTCCTCCCACACCGAAAGTGCCAGCAACTCAAGCTCTTGCTGCTACTCACCGGACTTTGGCAGTTCATCTACAGCACCACAGACATCGGGGTTCTGCGCTTACCCTGACCAACAGGGCTTCGACGTTTACCACCAGCTGCACCTGGGCGCCCACTGAAAAAAATAAACGAAAAATCACGAACATCGGACGATTGCTCCCACACCCAACGTTCCAGCCAGTCAAGCTCTTGCTGCTCCTCACCGGCCATTCCCAGCGCATCTACAGCACCACAGATATCGGGGCTCCGGGCTTTCCCTGACCAACAGGGCTTCGACGTTTACCACCCGCTGCACCAGGGCTCCCACTGAAATAAAACCCCGAAAAATCACGAACATCGGACGATTCCTCCCACACCGAAAGTGCCAGCAACTCAAGCTCTTGCTGTTCCTCACCAGCCATTGGCAGCGCATCTACAGCACCACAGACATCGGGGCTCTGGGCTTTCCCTACCCAACAGGGCTTCGACGTTTACCACCAGGTGAACCTGGGCGCCCAGTGAATAAAAACCCTGAAAAAATCACAAACGTCCGACGATTGCTGCCACACCCAACGTTACAGCCATTCAAGCTCTTGCTGCTACTCACCTCCCATTCCCAGCGCATCTACAGCACCACAGACATCGGGGCTCTGGGCTTTCCCTGACCAACAGGGCTTCGACATTTACCACCAGCTGAACCTGGGCGCCCACTGAAAAAAATAAACGAAAAATCATGAACATCGGACGATTGCTCCCACACCGAAAGTGCCAGCAACTCAAGCTCTTGCTGCTACTCACCGGCCATTCCCAGCGCATCTACAGCACCACAGACATCGGGGCTCCGGGCTTTCCCTGACCAACAGGGCTTTGACGTTTACCACCAGCTGCACCTGGGCGCCCACTGAAAAAAAATCCCGAAAAATCACGAACGTCGGACGATTGCTCCCACACCGAAAGTGCCAGCCTGTGAAGCTCTTGCTGCTCCTCACCGGCCATTCCCAGCGCATCTACAGCACCACAGACATCGGGGCTCCGGGCTTTCCCTGACCAACAGGGCTTCGACGATTACCACCAGCTGCACCTGGGCGCCCACTGAAAAAAATAAACGAAATATCACGAACATCAGACGATTGCTCCCACACCGAAAGTGCCAGCCAGTCAAGCTCTTGTTGCTCCTCCCCGGGCATTCCCAGCACATCTACAGCACCACAGACATCGGGGCTCCGGGCTTTCCCTGACCAACAGGGCTTCGACGTTTACCATCAGCTGCACCTGGGCGCCCACTGAAAAAAATAAACGAAAAATCATGAACATCAGACGATTGCTCCCACACCAAAAGTGCCAGCCAGTCAAGCTCTTGCTGCTTCTCACCGGCCGTTGCCAGCGCATCTACAGCACCACAGACATCGGGGCTCCGGGCTTTCCCTGACCAACAGGGCTTAGAAGTTTACCACCAGCTGCACCTGGGCGCCCACTGAAATAAAACCCCGAAAAATCACGAACGTCGGACGATTGCTCCCATAGCAAAAGTGCCAGCCAGTCAAGCTCTTGCTGCTCCTCACCGGCCATTCCCAGCGCATCTACAGCACCAAAGACATCGGGGCTCTGGGCTTTCCCTGACCAACAGGGCTTCGACGTTTACCACCAGCTCAACCTGGGCGCCCATTGAAAGTAAAACCCCGAAAAATCACGACAGTCGGACGATTGCTCCCACACCGAAAGTGCCAGCAACTCAAGCTCCTGCTGCTACTCACCGGACTTTGGCAGTGCATCTACAGCACCACAGACATCGGGGTTCTGCGCTTTCCCTGAACAACAGGGCTTCGACATTTACCATCAGCTGCACCTGGGCGCCCACTGAAAAAAATAAACGAAAAATCACGAACATCGGACGATTGCTCCCACAGTGAAAGTGCCAGCAACTCAAGCTCCTGCTGCTCCTCACCGGCCATTGGCAGCGCATCTACAGCACCACAGACATCGGGGCTCCGGGCTTTCCCTGACCAACAGGGCTTCGACATTTACCACCAGCTGCACCTGGGCGCCCACTGAAATAAAACCCCGAAAAATCACGAACATCGGACGATTGCTCCCACACCGAAAGTGCCAGCCAGTCAAGCTCTTGCTGCTCCTCACCGGCCATTGGCAGCGCATCTACAGCACCACAGACATCGGGGCTCCGAGCTTTCCCTGAACAACAGGGCTTCGACATTTACCACCAGCTGCACCTGGTTACCCACTGAAATAAAACCCTGAAAAATCAAAAACGTCAAACGATTGCTCCCACACTGCAAGTGCCAGCAACTCAAGCTCTTCCTGCTACTCACCTCCCATTCCCAGCGCATCTACAACACCACAGACATCGGGGCTCCGAGCTTTCCCTGACCAACAGGGCTTCGACGTTTACCACCAGCTGCACCTGGGCGCCCACTGAAATAAAACCCCGAAAAATAAAAAACGTCGGACGATTCCTCCCACACCGAAAGTGCCAGCAACTCAAGCTCTTGCTGCTACTCACGGGCCATTGGCAGCGCATCTACAGCACCACAGACATCGGGGCTCCGGGCTATCCCTGACCAACAGGGCTTCGACGTTTACCACCAGCTGAACCTGGGCGCCCACTGAAGAAAATAAACGAAAAATCACGAACATCGCACGATTGCTCCCACAGCGAAAGTGCCAGCCAGTCAAGCTGTTGCTGTTCCTCACTGGCCATTGGCAGCGCATCTACAGCACCACAGAGATCGCGGCTCCGGGCTTTCCCTGACCAACAGGGCTTCGACATTTACCACCAGCTGCACCTGGTTACCCACTGAAAAAAAACCCTGAAAAATCAAAAACGTCGGACGATTGATCCCACACCAAAAGTGCCAGCAACACAAGCTCTTGCTGCTCCTCACCGGCCACTGGCAGCGCATCTACAGCACCACAGACATCGGGGCTCCGGGCTTTCCATGACCAACAGGGCTTCGACGTTTAGCACCCGCTGCAGCTGGGCGCTCACTAAAAAAAAAACGAAAAATCATGAACATCGGACGATTGCTCCCATACCGAAAGTGCCAGCAACACAAGCTCTTGCTGCTCCACACCGGCCATTGGCAGCGCATCTACAGCACCACAGACATCGGGGCTCCGGGCTTTCCCTGACCAACAGGGCTTCGACGTTTACCACCAGCTGCACCTGGGCGCCCACTGAAAAAAAAACCCTGAAAAATCACGAACATCGGACGATTGCTCCCACACCAAAAGTGCCAGCAACACAAGCTCTTGCTGCTCCTCACCGGCCATTCCCAGCGCATCTACAGCACCACAGACATCGGGGCTCTGGGCTTTCCCGGACCAACAGGGCTTCGACGTTTACCATCAGCTGCACCTGGGCGCCCACTGAAAAGAACCCCGAAAAATCACGAACATCGGACGATTGCTCCCACACCGAAAGTGCCAGCAACTCAAGCTCTTGCTGCTCCTCACCGGCCACTGGCAGCGCATCTACAGCACCACAGACATCGGGGCTCCGGGCTTTCCCTGACGAACCGGGCTTCGACATTTACCACCAGCTGCACCTGGGTGCCCCCTGAAAAAAAAACCCCAAAAATCACAAACGTCGGACGATTCCTGCCACACCTTAAATGCCAGCCTGTCAACCTCTTGCTGCTACTCCCCGGCCATTCCCAGCGCATCTACAACACCGCAGACATTGGGGCTCCGGGCTTTCCCTGACCAACAGGGCTTCGACGTTTACCACTCGCTGAACCTGGGCTCCCACTGAAAAGAACCCCGAAAAATCACGAACATCGGACAATTGCTCCCACACCGAAAGTTCCAGCCAGTCAAGCTCTTGCTGCTCCTCCCCGGCCACTGGCAGCGCATCTACAACACCGCAGACATCGGGGCTCCGAGCTTTCCCTGATGAACAGGGCTTCGACGTTTACCACTCGCTGTACCTGGGCTCCCACTGAAAAGAACCCCGAAAAATCACGAACATCGGACGATTGCTCCCACACCCAACGTTCCAGCCAGTCAAGCTCTTGCTGCTCCTCCCCGGCCACTGGCAGCGCATCTACAGCACCGCAGATATCGGGGCTCCGGGCTTTCCCTGACCAACAGGGCTTCGACGTTTACCACCAGCTGCACCTGGGCGCCCCCTGAAATAAAACCCCGAAAAATCACAAACGTCGGACGATTCCTCCCACACAAAAAGTGCCAGCAACTCAAGCTCTTGCTGTTCCTCACCGGACTTTGGCAGTGCATCTACAGCACCACAGACATCACAGCTCCGGGCTTTCCCTGACCAACAGGGCTTCGACGTTTACCACCAGCTGCACCTGGGCGCCCACTGGAAAAAATAAACAAAATATCACGAACATCAGACGATTGCTCCCACACCGAAAGTGCCAGCCAGTCAAGCTCATGCTGCTTCTAACCAGCAATTCCCAGCGCATCTACAGCGCCACAGACATCGGGGCTCCGGGCTTTCCCTGACCAACAGGGCTTCGACGTTTACCACCCGCTGCAGCTGGGCGCCCACTGAAATAAAACCCCGAAAAATCACGAACGTCGGACGATTGCTCCCACAACGAAAGTGCCAGCCAGTCAAGCTCTTGCTGCTCCTCACCGGCCATTCCCAGCACATCTACAGCACCACAGACATCGGGGCTCCGGGCTTTCCCTGACCAACAGGGCTTCGACGTTTACCACCCGCTGCACATGGGCGCCCACTAAAAAAAATAAACGAAATATCACAAACATGAGACGATTCCTGCCACACCTTAAATGCCAGCCAGTCAAGCTCATGCTGCTTCTCACCAGCCATTCCCAGCGCATCTACAGCACCACAGACATCGGGGCTCCGGGCTTTCCCTGACCAACAGGGCTTCGACGTTTACCACCAGCTGAACCTGGGCGTCCACTGAAATAAAACCCCGAAAAATCACGAACGGCGGACAATTGCTCCCACACCGAAAGTGCCAGACAGTCAACCTCTAGCTGCTCCTCACGGGGCATTCCCAGCGCATCTACAGCACCACAGACATCGGGGCTCCGGGCTTTCCCTGACCAACAGAGCTTCGACATTTACCACCAGCTGCACCTGGTTACCCACTGAAAAAAAAACCCTAAAAAATCAAAAACGTCGGACAATTGCTCCCACACCGAAAGTGCCAGCCAGTCAAGCTCTTGCTGCGCCTCACCGGCCATTCCCAGCGCATCTACAGCACCACAGACATCAGGGCTCTGGACTTTCCCTGACGAACAGTGCTTCGACGTTTACCACCCGCTGCACCTGGGCTCCCACTGAAAAGAACCCCCGAAAAATCACGAACATCGGACGATTGCTCCCACACCAAAAGTGCCCGCCAGTCAAGCTCTTGCTGCTCCTCCCCGGCCATTGGAGGCGCATCTACAGCGCCACAGACATCGGGGCTCCGGGCTTTCCCTGACCAACAGGGCTTCGACGTTTACAACCAGCTGCACCTGGGCGCCCACTGAAATAAAACCCCGAAAAATCACGAACGTCGGACGATTGCTGCCACACCGAAAGTGCCAGCCAGTCAAGCTCATGCTGCTACTCCCCTCCCATTCCCAGTGCATCTACAGCACCACAGACATCGGGGCTCTGGGCTTTCCCTGACCAACAGGGCTTCGACGTTTACCACCAGCTGAACCTGGGCGCCCACTGAAAATAACCCCCAAAAATCACGAACGTCGGACGATTGCACCCACATCGAAAGTGCCAGCACGTCAGCCTCTTGCTGCTCCTCCCCGGCCATTGGCCGCGCATCTACAGCACTGCAGACATCGGGGCTACGGGCTTTCCCTGACCAACACAGCTTCGACGTTTACCACCAGCTGAACCTGGGCGCCCACTGAAAGTAAAACCCTGAAAAATCACGAACGTCGGACGATTGCTCCCACACCAAAAGTGCCAGGAACTCAAACTCTTGCTGCTCCTCACCGGTAATTGCCAGCGCATCTACAGCACCACAGACATCGGGGCTCCGAGCTTTCCCTGACCAACAGGGCTTCGAAGTTTACCACCAGCTGCACCTGGGCGCCCACTGAAATAAAACCCCGAAAAATCACGAACGTCAAACGATTCCTCCCACACCAAAAGTGCCAGCAACTCAAGCTCTTGCTGCTACTCACCGGACTTTGGCAGCGAATCTACAGCACCACAGACATTGGGGTTCTGCGCTTTCCCTGACCAACAGGGCTTCGACGTTTACCACCAGCTGCACCTGGGCGCCCACTGAAAAAAATAAACGAAAAATCACGAACGTCGGACGATTGCTCCCACACCGAAAATGCCAGCAACTCAAGCTCTTGCTGCTCCTCACCGGCCATTCCCAGCGCATCTACAGCACCATAGACATCGGGGCTCCGAGCTTTCCCTGACCAACAGGTCTTCGACGTTTACCACCAGCTGCACCTGGGCGCCCACTGAAAAAAAATCCCGAAAAATCACGAACGTCGGACGATTGCTCCCACACCGAAAGTGCCAGCCAGTCAAGCTCTTGCTGCTCCGCACCGGCCGTTCCCAGCGCATCTACAGCACCACAGATATCGGGGCTCCGGGCTTTCCCTGACCAACAGGGCTTCGAAGTTTACCACCAGCTGCACCTGGGCGCCCACTGAAATAAAACCCCGAAAAATCACGAACGTCGAACGATTGCTCCAACACCAAAAGTGCCAGCAACTCAAGCCCTTGCTGCTCCTCCCCGGCCATTGGCAGCGCATCTACAGCACCACAGATATCGGGGCTCCAAGCTTTCCCTGACCAACAGGGCTTCGACGTTTACCACCAGCTGAACCTGGGCGCTCACTGAAATAAAACCCCGAAAAATAACAAACGTCGGACGATTCCTCCAACACCGAAAGTGCCAGCAACTCAAGCTCTTGCTGCTACTCACCGGACTTTGGCAGCGCATCTACAGCACCACAGACATCGGGGCTCTGGGCTTTCCCTGACCAACAGGGCTTCGACTTTTAACACCAGGTGAACCTGTGCGCCCCCTGAAAAAAAAACCCCAAAAATCACAAATGTCGGACGATTCCTGCCACACCTTAAATGCCAGCCTGTCAAGCTCTTGCTGCTCCTCACCGCACATTCCCAGTGCATCTACAGCACCACAGATATCGGGGCCCCCGGCTTTCCCTGACCAACAGGGCTTCGACGTTTACACCCAGCTGCACCTGGGAGCCCACTGAAAAAAACCCCGAAAAATCACGAACGTCGGACGATTCCTCCCACACCGAAAGTGCCAGCAACTCAAGCTCTTGCTGCTACTCACCGGACTTTGGCAGTTCATCTACAGCACCACAGACATCGGGGTTCTGCGCTTTCCCTGAACAACAGGGCTTCGACGTTTACCACCAGCTGCACCTGGGCGCCCACTGAAAAAAATAAACGAAAAATCACGAACATCGGACGATTGCTCCCACACCGAAAGTGCCAGCAACTCAAGCTCTTGCTGCTCCTCACCGGCCATTCCCAGCGCATCTACAGCACCACAGACATCGGGGTTCTGCGCTTTCCCTGACCAACAGGGCTTCGACGATTACCACCAGCTGCACCTGGGCGACCTCTGAAATAAAACCCCGAAATATAACAAACGTCGGACGATTGCTCCCACACCGAAAGTGCCAGCCAGTCAAGCTCTTGCTGTTCCTCACCGGCCATTGGCAGCGCATCTACAACACCACAGACATCGCGGCTCCGGGCTTTCCCTGACCAACAGGGCTTTGACGTTTACCACCAGTTGAACCTGGGCGCCCACTGAAAAGAACCCCGAAAAATCACGAACGTCGGACGATTGCTCCCACACCGAAAGTGCCAGAAACTCAAGCTCTTGCTGCTCCTCCCCGGCCATTGGCAGCGCATCTACAGCACCACAGACATCGGGGCTCTGGGCTTTCCCTGACCAACAGGGCTTCGACGTTTACCACCCGCTGCACCTGGGCGCCCACTGAAAAAAATAAACGAAAAATCAAAAACGTCGGACGATTGCTCCCACACCGAAATTGCCAGCCCGTCAAGGTGTAGGTGCTCCTCACCAGCCATTCCCAGCGCATCTACAACACCACAGACATCGGGGCTCCGAGCTTTCCCTGACCAACAGGGCTTCGACATTTACCACCAGCTGCACCTGGGCGCCCACTGAAATAAAACCCCGAAAAATCACGAACGTCGGACGATTGCTCCCACACCGAAAGTGCCAGCCAGTCAAGCTCTTGCTGTACCTTACCGGACAGTAGCAGTGCATCTACAGCACCACAGACATCGGGGCTCCGGGCTTTCCCTGACGAACAGGGCTTCGACGTTTACCACTCGCTGAACCTGGGCTCCCACTGAAAAGAACCCCGAAAAATCACGAACGTCGGACGATTGCTCCCACACCAAAAGTGCCAGCCAGTCAAGCTCTTGCTGCTCCTCACCGGCCATTCCCAGCGCACCTACAGCACCACAGACATCAGGGCTCCGGGCTTTCCCTGACCAACAGGGCTTCGACGTTTACAACTAGCTAAACCTGGGCTCCCACTAAAAAAAAATCCCGAAAAATCAGAAACGTTCGACGATTCCTCGCACACCGAAAGTGCCAGCCTGTCAAGCTCTTGCTGCTCCTCCCCGGCCATTGGCAGCGCATCTACAGCACCACAGATATCAGGGCTCCGGGCTTTCCCTGACCAACAGGGATTCGATGATTACCACCAGCTGCACGTGGCCGCCCACTGAAAAAAATAAACGAAAATTCACGAACATCGGACGATTACTCCCACACCGAAAGTGCCAGACAGTCAAGCTCTAGCTGCTCCTCACCGGCCATTCCCAGCGCATCTACAGCACCACAGATATCGGGGCTCCGGGCTTTCCCTGACCAACAGGGCTTCGACGTTTACCACCCGCTGCACCAGGGCTCCCACTGAAATAAAACCCCGAAAAATCACGAACATCGGACGATTCCTCCCACACCGAAAGTGCCAGCAACTCAAGCTCTTGCTGTTCCTCACCAGCCATTGGCAGCGCATCTACAGCACCACAGACATCGGGGCTCTGGGCTTTCCCTACCCAACAGGGCTTCGACGTTTACCACCAGCTGAACCTGGGCGCCCAGTGAATAAAAACCCTGAAAAAATCACAAACGTCCGACGATTGCTCCCACACCCAACGTTCCAGCCATTCAAGCTCTTGCTGCTACTCACCTCCCATTCCCAGCGCATCTACAGCACCACAGACATCGGGGCTCTGGGCTTTCCCTGACCAACAGGGCTTCGACATTTACCACCAGCTGAACCTGGGCGCCCACTGAAAAAAATAAACGAAAAATCATGAACATCGGACGATTGCTCCCACACCGAAAGTGCCAGCAACTCAAGCTCTTGCTGCTACTCACCGGACTTTGGCAGTGCATCTACAGCACCACAGACATCGGAGTTCTGCGCTTTCCCTGACCAACAGGGCTTCGACGTTTACCACCAGCTGCACCGGGGCGCCCACTGAAAAAAATAAACGAAAAATCACGAACATCGGACGATTGCACCCACACCGAAAGTGCCAGCAACTCAAGCTCTTGCTGCTCCTCCCCGGCCATTCCCAGCGCATCTACAGCACCACAGACATCGGGGCTCCGGGCTTTCCCTGACCAACAGGGCTTTGACGTTTACCACCAGCTGCACCTGGGCGCCCACTGAAAAAAAATCCCGAAAAATCACGAACGTCGGACGATTGCTCCCACACCGAAAGTGTCAGCCTGTGAAGCTCTTGCTGCTCCTCACCAGCCATTCCCAGCGCATCTACAGCACCACAGACATCGGGGCTCCGGGCTTTCCCTGACGAACAGGGCTTCGACGATTACCACCAGCTGCACCTGGGCGCCCACTGAAAAAAATAAACGAAATATCACGAACATCAGACGATTGCTCCCACACCGAAAGTGCCAGCCAGTCAAGCTCTTGTTGCTCCTCCCCGGGCATTCCCAGCACATCTACAGAACCACAGACATCGGGGCTCCGGGCTTTCCCTGACCAACAGGGCTTCGACATTTACCATCAGCTGCACCTGGGCGCCCACTGAAAAAAATAAACGAAAAATCACGAACATCAGACGATTGCTCCCACACCAAAAGTGCCAGCCAGTCAAGCTCTTGCTGCTTCTCAGCGGCCGTTGCCAGCGCATCTACAGCACCACAGACATCGGGGCTCCGGGCTTTCCCTGACCAACAGGGCTTAGAAGTTCACCACCAGCTGCACCTGGGCGCCCACTGAAATAAAACCCCGAAAAATCACGAACGTCGGACGATTCCTCCCACACCAAAAGTGCCAGCAACTCAAGCTCTTGCTGCTCCTCACCGGCCATTCCCAGCGCATCTACAGCACCACAGATATCGGTGCTCCGAGCTTTCCGTGACAAACAGGGCTTCGACGTTTACCACCAGCTGAACCTGGGCGCCCACTGAAATAGAACCCCGAAAAATAACAAACGTCGGACGATTCCTCCCACACCGAAAGTGCCAGCAACTCAAGCTCTTGCTGCTACTCACCAGACTTTGGCAGTGCATCTACAGCACCACAGACATCAGGGTTCTGCGCTTTCTTTGACCAACAGGGCTTCGACGTTTACCACCAGCTGAACCTGGGCACCCGCTGAGAAAAATAAAAGAAAAATCACGAACATCGGACGATTGCTCCCACAGCAAAAGTGCCAGCCAGTCAAGCTCTTGCTGCTCCTCACCGGACAGTGGCAGCGCATCTACAACACCACAGACATCGGGGCTCCGGGCTTTCCCTGACCAACAGGGCTTCGACATTTACCACCAGCTGCACCTGGGCTCCCACTGAAAAGAACCCCGAAAAATCACAAACGTCGGACGATTGCTCCGACACCAAAAGTGCCAGCCAGTCAAGCTCTTGCTGCTCCTCACCGGCCATTGCCAGCGCATCTACAGCACCACAGACATCGGGGCTCCGGGCTTTCCCTGACCACCAGGGCTTCGACATTTACCACCAGCTGCACCTGGGCGCCCACTGAAATAAAACCCCGAAAAATCACGAACGTCGGACGATTGCTCCCACAACGAAAGTGCCAGGAACTCAAGCTCTTGCTGCTACTCACCGGACTTTGGCAGTGCATCTACAGCACCACAGACATTGGGGTTCTGCGCTTTCCCTGAACAACAGGGCTTCGACGTTTACCACCAGCTGCACCTGGGCGCCCACTGAAAAAAATAAACGAAAAATCACGAACATCGGACGATTGCTCCCACACCGAAAGTGCCAGCCTGTCAAGCTCTTGCTGCTCCTCACCGGCCATTCCCAGCGCATCTACAGCACCACAGACATCGGGGTTCTGCGCTTTCCCTGACCAACAGGGCTTCGACGATTACCACCAGCTGCACCTGGGCTCCCACTGAAATAAAACCCCGAAAAATCACGAACGTCGGACGATTGCTCGCACACCGAAAGTGCCAGCCAGTCAAGCTCTTGCTGCTCCTCACCGGCCATTCCCAGCGCACCTACAGCACCACGGACATCAGGGCTCCGGGCTTTCCCTGACCAACAGGGCTTCGACGTTTACAACTAGCTAAACCTGGGCTCCCACTAAAAAAAAATCCCGAAAAATCAGAAACGTTCGACGATTCCTCGCACATCGAAAGTGCCAGCCTGTCAAGCTCTTGCTGCTCCTCCCCGGCCATTGGCAGCGCATCTACAGCACCACAGATATCAGGGCTCCGGGCTTTCCCTGACCAACAGGGCTTCGACGATTACCACCAGCTGCACGTGGCCGCCCACTGAAAAAAATAAACGAAAATTCACGAACATCGGACGATTACTCCCACACCGAAAGTGCCAGACAGTCAAGCTCTAGCTGCTCCTCACCGGCCATTCCCAGCGCATCTACAGCACCACAGATATCGGGGCTCCGGGCTTTCCCTGACCAACAGGGCTTCGACGTTTACCACCCGCTGCACCAGGGCTCCCACTGAAATAAAACCCCGAAAAATCACAAACATCGGACGATTCCTCCCACACCGAAAGTGCCAGCAACTCAAGCTCTTGCTGTTCCTCACCAGCCATTGGCAGCGCATCTACAGCACCACAGACATCGGGGCTCTGGGCTTTCCCTACCCAACAGGGCTTCGACGTTTACCACCAGCTGCACCTGGGCGCCCCCTGAAATAAAACCCCGAAAAATCACAAACGTCGGACGATTCCTCCCACACAAAAAGTGCCAGCAACTCAAGCTCTTGCTGTTCCTCACCGGACTTTGGCAGCGCATCTACAGCACCACAGACATCACAGCTCCGGGCTTTCCCTGACCAACAGGGCTTCGACGTTTACCACCAGCTGCACCTGGGCGCCCACTGGAAAAAATAAACAAAATATCACGAACATCAGACGATTGCTCCCACACCGAAAGTGCCAGCCAGTCAAGCTCATGCTGCTTCTAACCAGCAATTCCCAGCGCATCTACAGCGCCACAGACATCGGGGCTCCGGGCTTTCCCTGACCAACAGGGCTTCGACGTTTACCACCCGCTGCAGCTGGGCGCCCACTGAAATAAAACCCCGAAAAATCACGAACGTCGGACGATTGCTCCCACAACGAAAGTGCCAGCCAGTCAAGCTCTTGCTGCTCCTCACCGGCCATTCCCAGCACATCTACAGCACCACAGACATCGGGGCTCCGGGCTTTCCCTGACCAACAGGGCTTCGACGTTTACCACCCGCTGCAGCTGGGCGCCCACTGAAATAAAACCCCGAAAAATCACGAACGTCGGACGATTGCTCCCACAACGAAAGTGCCAGCCAGTCAAGCTCTTGCTGCTCCTCACCGGCCATTCCCAGCACATCTACAGCACCACAGACATCGGGGCTCCGGGCTTTCCCTGACCAACAGGGCTTCGACGTTTACCACCCGCTGCACATGGGCGCCCACTAAAAAAAATAAACGAAATATCACAAACATGAGACGATTCCTGCCACACCTTAAATGCCAGCCAGTCAAGCTCATGCTGCTTCTCACCAGCCATTCCCAGCGCATCTACAGCATCACAGACATCGGGGCTCCGGGCTTTCCCTGACCAACAGGGCTTCGAAGTTTACCACCAGCTGCACCTGGGCGCCCACTGAAATAAAACCCCGAAAAATCAAGAACGGCGGACAATTGCTCCCACACCGAAAGTGCCAGACAGTCAACCTCTAGCTGCTCCTCACCGGGCATTCCCAGCGCATCTACAGCACCACAGACATCGGGGCTCCGGGCTTTCCCTGACCAACAGAGCTACGACATTTACCACCAGCTGCACCTGGTTACCCACTGAAAAAAAAACCCTAAAAAATCAAAAACGTCGGACAATTGCTCCCACACCGAAAGTGCCAGCCAGTCAAGCTCATGCTGCTACTCCCCTCCCATTCCCAGCGCATCTACAGCACCACAGACATCGGGGCTCTGGGCTTTCCCTGACCAACAGGGCTTCGACGTTTACCACCAGCTGAACCTGGGCGCCCACTGAAAATAACCCCCAAAAATCACGAACGTCGGACGATTGCACCCACATCGAAAGTACCAGCACGTCAGCCTCTTGCTGCTCCTCCCCGGCCATTGGCCGCGCATCTACAGCACTGCAGACATCGGGGCTACGGGCTTTCCCTGACCAACACAGCTTCGACGTTTACCACCAGCTGAACCTGGGCGCCCACTGAAATAAAACCCCGAAAAATCACGAACGTCCGACGATTGCTCCCACACCAAAAGTGCCAGGAACTCAAGCTCTTGCTGCTCCTCACCGGCCATTGCCAGCGCATCTACAGCACCACAGACATCGGGGCTCCGGGCTTTCCCTGACCAACAGGGCTTCGACGTTTACCACCAGCTGCACCTGTGCGCCCAGTGAATAAAAATCCCCAAAAATCACAAACGTCCGACGATTGCTCCCACACCCAACGTGCCAGCCAGTCAAGCTCTTGCTGCTCCTCACCAGCCATTGGAGGCGCATCTACAGCACCACAGACATCGGGGCTCCGAGCTTTCCCTGACCAACAGGGCTTCGAAGTTTACCACCAGCTGCACCTGGGCGCCCACTGAAATAAAACCCCGAAAAATCACGAACGTCGAACGATTCCTCCCACACCAAAAGTGCCAGCAACTCAAGCTCTTGCTGCTACTCACCGGACTTTGGCAGCGAATCTACAGCACCACAGACATTGGGGTTCTGAGCTTTCCCTGACCAACAGGGCTTCGACGTTTACCACCAGCTGCACCTGGGCGCCCACTGAAAAAAATAAACGAAAAATCACGAACGTCGGACGATTGCTCCCACATAGAAAATGCCAGCAACTCAAGCTCTTGCTGCTCCTCACCGGCCATTCCCAGCGCATCTACAGCACCACAGACATCGGGGCTCCGAGCTTTCCCTGACCAACAGGGCTTCGACGTTTACCACCAGCTGCACCTGGGCGCCCACTGAAATAAAACCCCGAAAAATCACGAACGTCGAACGATTGCTCCAACACCAAAAGTGCCAGCAACTCAAGCCCTTGCTGCTCCTCCCCGGCCATTGGCAGCGCATCTACAGCACCACAGATATCGGGGCTCCAAGCTTTCCCTGACCAACAGGGCTTCGACGTTTACCACCAGCTGAACCTGGGCGCCCACTGAAATAAAACCCCGAAAAATAACAAACGTCGGACGATTCCTCCCACACCGAAAGTGCCAGCAACTCAAGCTCTTGCTGCTACTCACCGGACTTTGGCAGTGCATCTACAGCACCACAGACATCGGGGCTCCGGGCTTTCCCTGACCAACAGGGCTTCGACGTTTACCACCAGCTGCACGTGATTGCCCACTGAAAAAAAACCCTGAAAAATCAAAAACGTCGGACGATTGATCCCACACCGAAAGTGCCAGCAACTCAAGCTCTTGCTGCTCCTCACCGGCCAATGGCAGCGCATCTACAGCACCACAGACATCGGGGCTCTGGGCTTTCCCTGACCAACAGGGCTTCGACTTTTAACACCAGGTGAACCTGTGCGCCCCCTGAAAAAAAAACCCCAAAAATCACAAATGTCGGACGATTCCTGCCACACCTTAAATGCCAGCCTGTCAAGCTCTTGCTGCTCCTCACCGCACATTCCCAGCGCATCTACAGCACCACAGATATCGGGGCTCCGGGCTTTCCCTGACCAACAGGGCTTCGACGTTTACACCCAGCTGCACCTGGGAGCCCACTGAAAAAAACCCCGAAAAATCACGAACGTCGGACGATTCCTCCCACACCGAAAGTGCCAGCAACTCAAGCTCTTGCTGCTACTCACCGGACTTTGGCAGTTCATCTACAGCACCACAGACATCGGGGTTCTGCGCTTTCCCTGAACAACAGGGCTTCGACGTTTACCACCAGCTGCACCTGGGCGCCCACTGAAAAAAATAAACGAAAAATCACGAACATCGGACGATTGCTCCCACACCGAAAGTGCCAGCCTGTCAAGCTCTTGCTGCTCCTCACCGGCCATTCCCAGCGCATCTACAGCACCACAGACATCGGGGTTCTGCGCTTTCCCTGACCAACAGGGCTTCGACGATTACCACCCGCTGCACCTGGGCTCCCACTGAAATAAAACCCCGAAAAATCACGAACGTCGGACGATTGCTCGCACACCGAAAGTGCCAGCCAGTCAAGCTCTTGCTGCTCCTCACCGGCCATTCCCAGCGCACCTACAGCACCACAGACATCAGGGCTCCGGGCTTTCCCTGACCAACAGGGCTTCGACGTTTACAACTAGCTAAACCTGGGCTCCCACTAAAAAAAAATCCCGAAAAATCAGAAACGTTCGACGATTCCTCGCACACCGAAAGTGCCAGCCTGTCAAGCTCTTGCTGCTCCTCCCCGGCCACTGGCAGTGCATCTACAGCACCACAGATATCAGGGCTCCGGGCTTTCCCTGACCAACAGGGCTTCGACGATGACCACCAGCTGCACGTGGCCGCCCACTGAAAAAAATAAACGAAAATTCACGAACATCGGACGATTACTCCCACACCGAAAGTGCCAGACAGTCAAGCTCTAGCTGCTCCTCACCGGCCATTCCCAGCGCATCTACAGCACCACAGATATCGGGGCTCCGGGCTTTCCCTGACCAACAGGGCTTCGACGTTTACCACCCGCTGCACCAGGGCTCCCACTGAAATAAAACCCCGAAAAATCACGAACATCGGACGATTCCTCCCACACCGAAAGTGCCAGCAACTCAAGCTCTTGCTGTTCCTCACCAGCCATTGGCAGCGCATCTACAGCACCACAGACATCGGGGCTCTGGGCTTTCCCTACCCAACAGGGCTTCGACGTTTACCACCAGCTGAACCTGGGCGCCCAGTGAATAAAAACCCTGAAAAAATCACAAACGTCCGACGATTGCTCCCACACCCAACGTTCCAGCCATTCAAGCTCTTGCTGCTACTCACCTCCCATTCCCAGCGCATCTACAGCACCACAGACATCGGGGCTCTGGGCTTTCCCTGACCAACAGGGCTTCGACATTTACCACCAGCTGCACCGGGGCGCCCACTGAAAAAAATAAACGAAAAATCATGAACATCGGACGATTGCTCCCACACCGAAAGTGCCAGCAACTCAAGCTCTTGCTGCTACTCACCGGACTTTGGCAGTGCATCTACAGCACCACAGACATCGGGGTTCTGCGCTTTCCCTGACCAACAGGGCTTCGACGTTTACCACCAGCTGCACCGGGGCGCCCACTGAAAAAAATAAACGAAAAATCACGAACATCGGACGATTGCTCCCACACCGAAAGTGCCAGCAACTCAAGCTCTTGCTGCTCCTCACCGGCCATTCCCAGCGCATCTACAGCACCACAGACATCGGGGCTCCGGGCTTTCCCTGACCAACAGGGCTTTGACGTTTACCACCAGCTGCACCTGGGCGCCCACTGAAAAAACATCCCGAAAAATCACGAACGTCGGACGATTGCTCCCACACCGAAAGTGCCAGCCTGTGAAGCTCTTGCTGCTCCTCACCAGCCATTCCCAGCGCATCTACAGCACCACAGACATCGGGGCTCCGGGCTTTCCCTGACGAACAGGGCTTCGACGATTACCACCAGCTGCACCTGGGCGCCCACTGAAAAAAATAAACGAAATATCACGAACATCAGACGATTGCTCCCACACCGGAAGTGCCAGCCAGTCAAGCTCTTGTTGCTCCTCCCCGGGCATTCCCAGCACATCTACAGCACCACAGACATCGGGGCTCCGGGCTTTCCCTGACCAACAGGGCTTCGACATTTACCATCAGCTGGACCTGGGCGCCCACTGAAAAAAATAAACGAAAAATCACGAACATCAGACGATTGCTCCCACACCAAAAGTGCCAGCCAGTCAAGCTCTTGCTGCTTCTCACCGGCCGTTGCCAGCGCATCTACAGCACCACAGACATCGGGGCTCCGGGCTTTCCCTGACCAACAGGGCTTACAAGTTTACCACCAGCTGCACCTGGGCGCCCACTGAAATAAAACCCCGAAAAATCACGAACGTCGGACGATTGCTCCCACACCAAAAGTGCCAGCAACTCAAGCTCTTGCTGCTCCTCACCGGCCATTCCCAGCGCATCTACAGCACCACAGATATCGGTGCTCCGAGCTTTCCCTGACCAACAGGGCTTCGACGTTTACCACCAGCTGAACCTGGGCGCCCACTGAAATAGAACCCCGAAAAATAACAAACGTCGGACGATTCCTCCCACACCGAAAGTGCCAGCAACTCAAGCTCTTGCTGCTACTCACCAGACTTTGGCAGTGCATCTACAGCACCACAGACATCAGGGTTCTGCGCTTTCTTTGACCAACAGGGCTTCAACGTTTACCACCAGCTGAACCTGGGCACCCGCTGAGAAAAATAAAAGAAAAATCACGAACATCGGACGATTGCTCCCACAGCAAAAGTGCCAGCCAGTCAAGCTCTTGCTGCTCCTCACTGGCCACTCCCAGCCCATCTACAGCACCACAGACATCGGGGCTCCGGGCTTTCCCTGACCAACAAGGCTTAGAAGTTTACCACCAGCTGAACCTGGGCGCCCACTGAAATAAAACCTCGAAAAATCACGAACGTCCGACGATTGCTCCCGCACCCAAAGTGCCAGCCAGTCAAGCTCTTGCTGCTCCTCACCGGACAGTGGCAGCGCATCTACAACACCACAGACATCGGGGCTCCGGGCTTTCCCTGACCAACAGGGCTTCGACATTTACCACGAGCTGCACCTGGGCTCCCACTGAAAAGAACCCCGAAAAATCACAAACGTCGGACGATTGCTCCGACACCAAAAGTGCCAGCCAGTCAAGCTCTTGCTGCTCCTCACCGGCCATTGCCAGCGCATCTACAGCACCACAGACATCGGGGCTCCGGGCTTTCCCTGACCAACAGGGCTTCGACGTTTACCACCAGCTGCACCTGGGCGCCCACTGAAATAAAACCCCGAAAAATCACGAACGTCGGACGATTGCTCCCACAACGAAAGTGCCAGGAACTCAAGCTCTTGCTGCTACTCACTGGACTTTGGCAGTGCATCTACAGCACCACAGACATTGGGGTTCTGCGCTTTCCCTAACCAACAGGGCTTCGACGTTTACCACCAGCTGAACCTGGGCGCCCACTGAAAAAAATAAACGAAAAATCACGAACATCGGACGATTGCTCCCACACCGAAAGTGCCAGCAACTCAAGCTCTTGCTGCTACTCACCGCCCATTGGCAGCGCACCTACAGCACCACAGACATCGGGGCTCCGGGCTTTCCCTGACCAACAG
This sequence comes from Chlamydotis macqueenii, assembly GCF_036417535.1. NCBI lineage: Eukaryota > Metazoa > Chordata > Aves > Otidiformes > Otididae > Chlamydotis > Chlamydotis macqueenii. The sequence continues at coordinate 125,187 of NW_028239116.1, forward strand.
GGCTTCGACGTTTACCACCAGCTGCACCTGGGCTCCCACTGAAATAAAACCCCGAAAAATCACGAACGTCGGACGATTGCTCCCACACCGAAATTGCCAGCCCGTCAAGCTGTAGGTGCTCCTCACCTTCCATTCCCAGTGCATCTACAACACCACAGACATCGGGGCTCCGAGCTTTCCCTGACCAACAGGGCTTCGACATTTACCAACAGCTGCACCTGGTCTCCCACTGAAATAAAACCCCGAAAAATCACGAACGTCGGACGATTGCTCCCACACCGAAAGTGCCAGCCAGTCAAGCTCTTGCTGTTCCTCACCGGCCATTGGCAGCGCATCTACAGCACCACAGACATCGAGGCTCCGGGCTTTCCCTGACCAACAGGGCTTCGACCTTTAACATCAGCTGCACCTGGGCGCCCACTGAAAAAAAATCCCGAAAAATCACGAACGTCGGACGATTCCTCCCACACCGAAAGTGCCAGCAACTCAAGCTCTTGCTGCTACTCACCGGACTTTGGCAGTGCATCTACAGCACCACAGACATCGGGGTTCTGCGCTTTCTTTGACCAACAGGGCTTCGACGTTTACCACCAGCTGAACCTGGGCACCCGCTGAGAAAAATAAAAGAAAAATCACGAACATCGGACGATTGTTCCCATAGCAAAAGTGCCAGCCAGTCAAGCTCTTGCTGCTCCTCACCGGCCATTCCCAGCCCATCTACAGCACCACAGACATCGGGGCTCCGGGCTTTCCCTGACCAACAGGGCTTCGACGTTTACCACCAGCTGAACCTGGGCGCCCAGTGAATAAAAATCCCCAAAAATTACAAACGTCCGACGATTGCTCCCACACTGAAAGTGCCAGCAACTCAAGCTCTTGCTGCTCCTCACCACCCATTCCCAGCGCATCTACAGCACCACAGACATCGGGGATCCGGGCTTTCCGTGACCAACAGGTCTTCGACGTTTACCACCAGCTGCACCTGTGCGCCCACTGAAAGTAAAACCCCGAAAAATCACGAACGTCGGACGATTGCTCCCACACCGAAAGTGCCAGCCAGTCAAGCTGTAGGTGCTCATCACCTTCCATTCCCAGCGCATCTACAGCACCACAGACATCGGGGCTCCGAGCTTTCCCTGACCAACAGGGCTTCGACATTTACCACCAGCTGCACCTGGGCGCCCACTGAAAGTAAAACCGCGAAGAATCACGAACGTCGGACGATTGCTCCCACACCGAAAGTGCCAGCCAGTCAAGCTCTTGCTGCTCCTCACCGGCCATTGGCAGCGCATCTACAGCACCACAGACATCGGGGCTCCGGGCTTTCCCTAACGAACAGGGCTTCGACGTTTACCACCAGCTGCACCTGGGCTCCCACTGAAATAAAACCCCGAAAAATCACGAACGTCGGACGATTGCTCCCACACCAAAAGTGCCAGCAACTCAAGCTCTTGCTACCCCTCACCGGCCATTCCCAGCGCATCTACAGCACCACAGACATCGGGGCTCCGGGCTTTCCCTGACCAACAGGGCTTCGACGTTTACCACCAGTTGCACCTGGGCACCCACTGAAAAAAAAAAACCCCCAAAATCACAAACATCAGACGATTGCTCCCACACCGAAAGTGCCAGCCAGTCAAGCTCTTTGTGCTCCTCACCGGTCATTGGCGGCGCATCTACAGCACCACAGACATCGGGGCTCCGGGCTTTCCCTGACCAACAGGGCTTCGACGTTTACACCCAGCTGCACCTGGGCGCCCACTGAAATAAAACCGCGAAAAATAACAAACGTCGGACGATTCCTCCCACACCGAAAGTGCCAGCAACTCAAGCTCTTGCTGCTCCTCACCGGACTTTGGCAGTTCATCTACAGCACCACAGACATCACGGCTCCGGGCTTTCCCTGACCAACAGGGCTTCGACGTTTACCACCAGCTGCACCTGGGCGCCCACTGAAATAAAACCCCGAAAAATCACGAACGTCGGACGATTGCTCCCACAACGAAAGTGCCAGCCAGTCAAGCTCTTGCTGCTCCTCACCGGCCATTGGCAGCGCATCTACAGCACCACAGACATCGTGGCTCCGGGCTTTCCCTGACCAACAGGCCTTCGATATTTACCACCAGCTGCACCTGGTTGCCCAGTGAAAATAAACCCTGAAAAATGACGAACGTCGGACGATTGCTCCCACACCAAAAGTGCCAGCCAGTCAAGCTCATGCTGCTCCTCACCGGACAGTGGCAGTGCATCTACAACACCACAGACATCGGGGCTCCGGGCATTCCCTGACGAACAGGGCTTCGACGTTTACCACTCGCTGCACCTGGGCTCCCACTGAAAAGAACACCGAAAAATCACGAACGTCGGACGATTGCTCTCACACCAAAAGTGCCAGACAGTCAAGCTCTTGCTGCTGCTCACCGGCCATTGCCAGCCCATCTACAGCAAGACAGACATCGGGGCTCCGGGCTTTCCCTGACGAACAGGGCTTCGACGTTTACCACCAGCTGCACCTGGGCGCCCACTGGAAAAAATAAACGAAATATCACGAACATCAGACGAGTGCTCCCACACCGAAAGTGCCAGCCAGTCACGCTCTTGCTGCTTCTCACCAGCAATTCCCAGCGCATCTACAGCACCACAGACATCGGGGCTCCGGGCTTTCCCTGACCAACAGGCCTTCGACGTTTACCACCCGCTGCAGCTGGGCGCCCACTGAAATAAAACCCCGAAAAATCACAAATGTCGGACGATTGCTCCCACAACAAAAGTGCCAGCCAGTCAAGCTCTTGCTGCTCCTCACCAGCCATTGGAGGCGCATCTACAGCACCACAGACATCGGGGCTCCGGGCATTCCCTGACCAACAGGGCTTCGACATTTACCACCAGCTGCACCTGGGCGCCCACTGAAATAAAACCCCGAAAAATCACGAACGTCGGACGATTCCTCCCACACCGAAAGTGCCAGCCAGTCAAGCTCATGCTGCGACTCACCTCCCATTCCCAGCGCATCTACAGCACCACAGACACCGGGGCTCCGGGCTTTCCCTGACCAACAGGGCTTCGACGTTTACCACCAGCTGCACCTGGGCGCCCACTGAAATAAAACCCCGAAAAATCACGAACGTCGGACGATTCCTCCCACACAGAAAGTGCCAGCAACTCAAGCTCTTGCTGCTCCTCACCGGCCATTCCCAGCGCATCTACAGCACCACAGACATCGGGGCTCCGGGCTTTCCCTGACCAACAGGGCTTCGAAGTTTACCACCAGCTGCACCTGGGCGCCCACTGAAAAAAAATCCCGAAAAATCACGAACGTCGGACGATTGCTCCCACACCGAAAGTGCCAGCAACTCAAGCTCTTGCTGCTACTCACCGGACTTTGGCAGTGCATCTACAGCACCACAGACATCGGGGTTCTGCGCTTTCTTTGACCAACAGGGCTTCGACGTTTACCACCAGCTGAACCTGGGCACCCGCTGAGAAAAATAAAAGAAAAATCACGAACATCGGACGATTGCTCCCATAGCAAAAGTGCCAGCCAGTCAAGCTCTTGCTGCTCCTCACCGACCATTCCCAGCCCATCTACAGCACCACAGACATCAAGGCTCCGGGCTTTCCCTGACCAACAGGGCTTCGACGTTTACCACCAGCTGCACCTGATTGCCCACTGAAAAAAAACCCTGAAAAATCAAAAACGTCGGATGATTGATCTCACACCGAAAGTGCCAGCAACTCAAGCTCTTGCTGCTACTCACCGGCCATTGGCAGCGTATCTACAGCACCACAGACATCGGGGCTCCGGGCTTTCCCTGACCAACAGGGCTTCGACTTTTAACACGAGCTGAACCTCGGCGCCCCCTGAAAAAAAAACCCCAAAAATCACAAATGTCGGACGATTCCTGCCACACCTTAAATGCCAGCCTGTCAAGCTCTTGCTGCTCCTCACCGGCCATTGGCAGCGCATCTACAGCACCACAGACATCGGGGCTCCGGGCTTTCCCTGACCAACAGGGCTTCGACGTTTACCACCAGCTGAACCTGGGCGCCCAGTGAATAAAAATCCCCAAAAATCACAAACGTCCGACGATTGCTCCCACACTGAAAGTGCCAGCAACTCAAGCTCTTGCTGCTCCTCACCGCCCATTCCCAGCGCATCTACAGCACCACAGACATCGGGGATCCGGGCTTTCCGTGACCAACAGGGCTTCGACGTTTACCACCAGCTGCACCTGTGCGCCCACTGAAAGTAAAACCCCGAAAAATCACGAACGTCGGACGATTGCTCCCACACCGAAAGTGCCAGCCAGTCAAGCTGTAGGTGCTCATCACCTTCCATTCCCAGCGCATCTACAGCACCACAGACATCGGGGCTCCGGGCTTTCCCTGACCAACAGGGCTTCGACATTTACCACCAGCTGCACCTGGGCGCCCACTGAAAGTAAAACCGCGAAGAATCACGAACGTCGGACGATTGCTCCCACACCGAAAGTGCCAGCCAGTCAAGCTCTTGCTGCTCCTCACCGGCCATTGGCAGCGCATCTACAGCACCACAGACATCGGGGCTCCGGGCTTTCCCTGACGAACAGGGCTTCGACGTTTACCACCAGCTGCACCTGGGCTCCCACTGAAATAAAACCCCGAAAAATCACGAACGTCGGACGATTGCTCCCACACCAAAAGTGCCAGCAACTCAAGCTCTTGCTACCCCTCACCGCCCATTCCCAGCGCATCTACAGCACCACAGACATCGGGGCTCCGGGCTTTTCCTGACCAACAGGGCTTCGACGTTTACCACCAGCTGCACCTGGACGCCCACTGAAAAAACTAAACGAAAAATCACGAACATCGGACGATTGCTCCCACACCGAAAGTGCCAGCCTGTCAAGCTCTTGCTGCTCCTCACCGCCCATTCCCAGCGCATCTACAGCACCACAGACATCGGGGCTCCGGGCTTTCCCTGACCAACAGGGCTTCGACATTTACCACCAGCTGCACCTGGGCTCCCAATGAAATAAAACCCCGAAAAATCACGAACGTCGGACGATTGCTCCCACACCGAAAGTGCCAGCAACTCAAGCTCTTGCTGTTCCTCACCGGACAGTGGCAGTGCATGTACAGCACCACAGACATCGGGGCTCCGGGCTTTCCCTGACCAACAGGGCTTCGACGTTTACCACTCGCTGAACATGGGCTCCCACTGAAAAGAACCCCGAAAAATCACGAACGTCGGACGATTGCTCCCACACCAAAAGTGCCAGACAGTCAAGCTCTTGCTGCTCCTCACCGGCCATTCCCAGCGCATCTACAGCACCACAGACATCACGGCTCCGGGCTTTCCCTGACCAACAGGGCTTCGACGTTTACAACTAGCTAAACCTGGGCTCCCACTAAAAAAAAATCCTGAAAAATCAGAAACGTCCGACGATTCCTCGCACACCGAAAGTGCCAGCCTGTCAAGCTCTTGCTGCTCCTCACCGCCCATTCCCAGCGCATCTACAGCACCACAGATATCGAGGCTCCGGGCTTTCCCTGACCAACAGGGCTTCAACGTTTACCACCAGCTGAACCTGGGCTCCCACTGAAAAAAAACCCCGAAAAATCACGAACGTCGGACATTTACTCCCACACCGAAAGTGCCAGCCTGTCAAGCTCTTGCTGCTCCTCCCCGGCCATTGGCAGCGCATGTACAGCATCACAGATATCGGGGCTCCAAGCTTTCCCTGACCAACAGGGCTTCGGGCTTCCCCTGACCAACAGGGCTTCGAAGTTTACCACCAGCTGCACCTGGGCGCCCACTGAAATAAAACCCCGAAAAATCACGAACGTCAGACGATTGCTCCCACACCGAAAGTGCCAGCAACTCAAGGTCTTCCTGCTCCTCACCGGCCATTGGCAGCGCATCTACAGCACCACAGACATCGGGGCTCCGAGCTTTCCCTGACCAACAGGGCTTCGACGTTTACCACCAGCTGAACCTGGGCGCCCACTGAAATAAAACCCCGAAGAATAACAAACGTCGGACGATTCCTCCCACACCGAAAGTGCCAGCAACTCAAGCTCTTGCTGCTACTCACCGGACTTTAGCAGTGCATCTACAGCACCACAGACATCGGGGTTCTGCGCTTTCTTTGACCAACAGGGCTTCGACGTTTACCACCAGCTGAACCTGGGCACCCGCTGAGAAAAATAAAAGAAAAATCACCAACATCGGACGATTGCTCCCATACCGAAAGTGCCAGCCAGTCAAGCTCTTGCTGCTCCTCCCCGGCCATTCCCAGCGCATCTACAGCACCACAGACATCGGGGTTCTGCGCTTTCCCTGAACAACAGGGCTTCGACGTTTACTACCAGTTGCACCTGGGCACCCACTGAAAAAAATAAACGAAAAATCACGAACATCGGACGATTGCTCCCACAGTGAAAGTGCCAGCAACTCAAGCTCTTGCTGCTCCTCACCGGCCACTGGCAGCGCATCTACAGCACCACAGACATCGGGGCTCCGGGCTTTCCCTGACCAACAGGGCTTCGACGTTTACCACTCGCTGCACCTGGGCTCCCACTGAAAAGAACCCCGAAAAATCACAAACGTCGGATGATTGCTCCCACACCCAAAGTGCCAGCAACACAAGCTCTTGCTGCTCCTCACCGGCCATTGGCAGCGCATCTACAGCACCACAGACATCGGGGCTCCGGGCTTTCCCTGACGAACAGGGCTTCGACGTTTACCACCAGCTGAGCCTGGGCGCCCACTGAAAGTAAAACCCCGAAGAATCACGAACGTCGGACGATTGCTCCCACACCGAAAGTGCCAGCCTGTCAAGCTCTTGCTGCTTGTCCCCGGCCATTGGCAGCGCATCTACAGCACCACAGACATCGGGGCGCCGGGCTTTCCCTGACCAACAGGGCTTCGACATTTACCACCAGCTGCAGCTGGGCGCCCACTGAAAAAAAAACCCGAAAAATCATGAACATCGGACGATTGCTCCCACACCGAAAGTGCCAGCAACTCAAGCTCTTGCTGCTCCTCACCAGCCATTGGCAGCGCATCTACAGCACCACAGACATTGGGGTTCTGCGCCTTCCCTGACCAACAGGGCTTCGACGTTTACCACCAGCTGCACCTGGGTGCCCCCTGAAAAAAAAATCCCAAAAATCACAAACGTCCGACGATTCCTCCCACACCGAAAGTGCCAGCCTGTCAAGCTCTTGCTGCTTGTCCCCGGCCATTGGCAGCGCATCTACAGCACCAGAGACATCGGGGCTCTGGGCTTTCCCTGACCAAGAGGGCTTCGATGTTTACCACCAGCTGCAAATGGGCGCGCACTGGAAGTAAAACCCGGAAAAATCACGAATGTCGGACGATTGCTCCCACACCGAAAGTGCCACCCAGTCAAGCTCTTGCTGCTCCTAAGCGGCCATTGGCACCGCATCTACAGCACCAAAGACATCGGGGCTCCGGGCTTTCCCTGACCAACAGGGCTTCGACGTTTACCACCAGCTGAACCTGGGCGACCTCTGAAAAAAAATCCACGAAAAATCACGAACATCGGACGATTGCTCCCATACCGAAAGTGCCAGCCTGTCAAGCTCTTGCTGCTCCTCACCAGCCATTCCCAGCGCATGTACAGCACGACAGACATCGGGGCTACGGGCTTTCCCTGACAAACAGGGCTTCGACGATTACCACCCGCTGCACCTGGGCGCCCACTGAAATAAAACCCCGAAAAATCACGAACGTCGGACGATTGCTCCCACAGCGAAAGTGCCAGCAACTCAAGCTCTTGCTGCTCCTCACCGGACTTTGGCAGTGCATCTACAGCACCACAGACATCGGGGTTCTGTGCTATCCCTGACCAACAGGGCTTCGACGTTTACCACCAGCTGCACCTGGGCGCCCACTGAAAAAAATAAAAGAAAAATCACGAACATCGGACGATTGCTCCCACACCGAAAGTGCCAGCCAGTCAAGCTCTTGCTGCTCCTCACCGGCCATTGGCAGCGCATCTACAGCACCACAGACATCGGGGCTCCGAGCTTTCCCTGAACAACAGGGCTTCGACATTTACCACCAGCTGCACCTGGTTACCCACTGAAATAAAACCCTGAAAAATCAAAAACGTCAAACGATTGCTCCCACACTGCAAGTGCCAGCAACTCAAGCTCTTGCTGCTCCTAACCGGCCATTCCCAGCGCATCTACAGCACCACAGACATCGGGGTTCTGCGCTTTCCCTGAACAACAGGGCTTCGACGTTTACTACCAGTTGCACCTGGGCACCCACTGATAAAAATAAACGAAAAATCACAAACATCGGACGATTGCTCCCACACCGAAAGTGCCAGCCAGTCAAGCTCTCGCTGCTCCTCACCGGAATTTGGCAGCCCATCTACAGCACCACAGACATCGGGGCTCCGGGCTTTCCCTGACCAACAGGGCTTCGACGTTTACCACCAGCTGCACCTGTGTGCCCACTGAAAGTAAAACCCCGAAAAATCACGAACATCGGACGATTGCTCCCACAGTGAAAGTGCCAGCCAGTCAAGCTCTTGCTGCTCCTCACCGGCCATTGGCAGCGCATCTACAGCACCACAGACATCGGGGCTCCGGGCTTTCCATGACCAACAGGGCTTCGACGTTTAGCACCCGCTGCAGCTGGGCGTTCACTAAAAAAAAAACGAAAAATCATGAACATCGGACGATTGCTCCCACACCGAAAGTGCCAGCAACACAAGCTCTTGCTGGTCCATACCGGCCATTGGCAGCGCATCTACAGCACCAAAGACATCGGGGCTCTGGGCTTTCCCTGACCAACAGGGCTTCGACGTTTACCACCAGCTGAACCTGGGCGCCCAGTGAATAAAAATCCCCAAAAATCACAAACGTCCGACGATTGCTCCCACACCGAAAGTGCCAGCCTGTCAAGCTCTTGCTGCTACTCACCGGACTTTGGCAGTGCATCTACAGCACCACAGACATCGGGGTTCTGCGCTTTCTTTGACCAACAGGGCTTCGACGTTTACCACCAGCTGAACCTGGGCACCCGCTGAGAAAAATAAAAGAAAAATCACGAACATCGGACGATTGCTCCCATAGCAAAAGTGCCAGCCAGTCAAGCTCATGCTGCTCCTCACCGGCCATTCCCAGCCCATCTACAGCACCACAGATATCGGGGCTCCGGGCTTTCCCTGACCAACAGGACTTCGACGTTTACCACCAGCTGAACCTGGGCGCCCAGTGAATAAAAATCCCCAAAAATCACAAACGTCCGACGATTGCTCCCACACCCAAAGTGCCAGACAGTCAAGCTCTTGCTGCTACTCACCGGCCATTGACAGCGCATCTACAGCACCACAGACATCGGGGCTCCGGGCTTTCCCTGACCAACAGGGCTTCGACGTTTACCACCAGCTCAACCTGGGCGCCCATTGAAAGTAAAACCCCGAAAAATCACGACAGTCGGACGATTGCTCCCACACCGAAAGTGCCAGCAACTCAAGCTCCTGCTGCTACTCACCGGACTTTGGCAGTGCATCTACAGCACCACAGACATCGGGGCTCCGGGCTTTCCCTGACCAACAGGGCTTCGACATTTACCATCAGCTGCACCTGGGCGCCCACTGAAAAAAATAAACGAAAAATCACGAACATCGGACGATTGCTCCCACAGTGAAAGTGCCAGCAACTCAAGCTCTTGCTGCTCCTCACCGGCCATTGGCAGCGCATCTACAGCACCACAGACATCGGGGCTCCGGGCTTTCCCTGACCAACAGGGCTTCGACGTTTACCACTCGCTGCACCTGGGCTCCCACTGAAAAGAACCCCGAAAAATCACAAACGTCGGATGATTGCTCCCACACCAAAAGTGCCAGCAACACAACCTCTTGCTGCTACTCACCTCCCATTCCCAGCGCATCTACAGCACCACAGACATCGGGGCTCCGGGCTTTCCCTGACCAACAGGGCTTCGACGTTTACCACCAGCTGCACCTGGGCGCCCACTGAAATAAAACCCCGAAAAATCACGAACGTCGGACGATTCCTCCCACACCGAAAGTGCCAGCAACTCAAGCTCTTGCTGCTCCTCACCGGCCATTCCCAGCGCATCTACAGCACCACAGACATCGGGGCTCCGGGCTTTCCCTGACCAACAGGGCTTCGAAGTTTACCACCAGCTGCACCTGGGCGCCCACTGAAAAAAAATCCCGAAAAATCACGAACGTCGGACGATTGCTCCCACACCGAAAGTGCCAGCAACTCAAGCTCTTGCTGCTACTCACCGGACTTTGGCAGTGCATCTACAGCACCACAGACATCGGGGTTCTGCGCTTTCTTTGACCAACAGGGCTTCGACGTTTACCACCAGCTGAACCTGGGCACCCGCTGAGAAAAATAAAAGAAAAATCACGAACATCGGACGATTGTTCCCATAGCAAAAGTGCCAGCCAGTCAAGCTCTTGCTGCTCCTCACCGGCCATTCCCAGCCCATCTACAGCACCACAGACATCAAGGCTCCGGGCTTTCCCTGACCAACAGGGCTTCGACGTTTACCACCAGCTGCACCTGATTGCCCACTGAAAAAAAACCCTGAAAAATCACAAACGTCGGATGATTGATCTCACACCGAAAGTGCCAGCAACTCAAGCTCTTGCTGCTACTCACCGGCCATTGGCAGCGTATCTACAGCACCACAGACATCGGGGCTCCGGGCTTTCCCTGACCAACAGGGCTTCGACTTTTAACACGAGCTGAACCTCGGCGCCCCCTGAAAAAAAAACCCCAAAAATCACAAATGTCGGACGATTCCTGCCACACCTTAAATGCCAGCCTGTCAAGCTCTTGCTGCTCCTCACCGGCCATTGGCAGCGCATCTACAGCACCACAGACATCGGGGCTCCGGGCTTTCCCTGACCAACAGGGCTTCGACGTTTACCACCAGCTGAACCTGGGCGCCCAGTGAATAAAAATCCCCAAAAATCACAAACGTCCGACGATTGCTCCCACACTGAAAGTGCCAGCAACTCAAGCTCTTGCTGCTCCTCACCGCCCATTCCCAGCGCATCTACAGCACCACAGACATCGGGGATCCGGGCTTTCCGTGACCAACAGGGCTTCGACGTTTACCACCAGCTGCACCTGTGCGCCCACTGAAAGTAAAACCCCGAAAAATCACGAACGTCGGACGATTGCTCCCACACCGAAAGTGCCAGCCAGTCAAGCTGTAGGTGCTCATCACCTTCCATTCCCAGCGCATCTACAGCACCACAGACATCGGGGCTCCGGGCTTTCCCTGACCAACAGGGCTTCGACGTTTACCACCAGCTGCAGCTGGGCGCCCACTGAAAAAAAACCCGAAAAATCATGAACATCGGACGATTGCTCCCACACCGAAAGTGCCAGCAACTCAAGCTCTTGCTGCTCCTCACCAGCCATTGGCAGCGCATCTACAGCACCACAGACATTGGGGTTCTGCGCCTTCCCTGACCAACAGGGCTTCGACGTTTACCACCAGCTGCACCTGGGTGCCCCCTGAAAAAAAAATCCCAAAAATCACAAACGTCCGACGATTCCTCCCACACCGAAAGTGCCAGCCTGTCAAGCTCTTGCTGCTTGTCCCCGGCCATTGGCAGCGCATCTACAGCACCACAGACATCGGGGCTCTGGGCTTTCCCTGACCAACAGGGCTTCGATGTTTACCACCAGCTGCAAATGGGCGCGCACTGGAAGTAAAACCCGGAAAAATCACGAACGTCGGACGATTGCTCCCACAGTGAAAGTGCCACCCAGTCAAGCTCTTGCTGCTCCTAAGCGGCCATTGGCAGCGCATCTACAGCACCAAAGACATCGGGGCTCCGGGCTTTCCCTGACCAACAGGGCTTCGACCTTTACCACCAGCTGAACCTGGGCGACCTCTGAAAAAAAATCCACGAAAAATCACGAACATCGGACGATTGCTCCCACACCGAAAGTGCCAGCCTGTCAAGCTCTTGCTGCTCCTCACCAGCCATTCCCAGCGCATCTACAGCACCACAGACATCGGGGCTACGGGCTTTCCCTGACAAAAAGGGCTTCGACGATTACCACCCGCTGCACCTGGGCGCCCACTGAAAAGAACCCCGAAAAATCACAAACGTCGGATGATTGCTCCCACACCAAAAGTGCCAGCAACACAAGCTCTTGCTGCTCCTCACCGCCCATTCCCAGCGCATCTACAGCACCACAGACATCTGGGCTCCGGGCTTTCCCTGACCAACAGGGCTTCGACGTTTACCACCAGCTGCACCTGGGCGCCCACTGAAAAAAATAAAAGAAAAATCACGAACATCGGACGATTGCTCCCACACCGAAAGTGCCAGCCAGTCAAGCTCTTGCTGCTCCTCACCGGCCATTGGCAGCGCATCTACAGCACCACAGACATCGGGGCTCCGAGCTTTACCTGAACAGCAGGGCTTCGACATTTACCACCAGCTGCACCTGGTTACCCACTGAAATAAAACCCTGAAAAATCAAAAACGTCAAACGATTGCTCCCACACTGCAAGTGCCAGCAACTCAAGCTCTTCCTGCTACTCACCTCCCATTCCCAGCGCATCTACAACACCACAGACATCGGGGCTCCGAGCTTTCCCTGACCAACAGGGCTTCGACGTTTACCACCAGCTGCACCTGGGCGCCCACTGAAATAAAACCCCGAAAAATAAAAAACGTCGGACGATTCCTCCCACACCGAAAGTGCCAGCAACTCAAGCTCTTGCTGCTACTCACCGGCCATTGGCAGCGCATCTACAGCACCACAGACATCGGGGCTCCGGGCTTTCCCTGACCAACAGGGCTTCGACATTTACCACCAGCTGAACCTGGGCGCCCACTGAAATAAAACCCCGAAAAATCACGAACGTCGGACGATTCCTCCCACATCAAAAGTGACAGCAACACAAGCTCTTGCTGCTCCTCACCGGCCATTCCCAGCGCATCTACAGCACCACAGACATCGGGGTTCTGCGCTTTCCCTGACCAACAGGGCTTCGACGTTTACCACCAGCTGAACCTGGGCGCCCACTGATAAAAATAAACGAAAAATCACAAACATCGGACGATTGCTCCCACACCGAAAGTGCCAGCCAGTCAAGCTCTTGCTGCTCCTCACCGGAATTTGGCAGCCCATCTACAGCACCACAGACATCGGGGCTCCGGGCTTTCCCTGACCAACAGGGCTTCGACGTTTACCACCAGCTGCACCTGTGTGCCCACTGAAAGTAAAACCCCGAAAAATCACGAACATCGGACGATTGCTCCCACAACGAAAGTGCCAGCCAGTCAAGCTCTTGCTGCTCCATACCGGCCATTGGCAGCGCATCTACAGCACCAAAGACATCGGGGCTCTGGGCTTTCCCTGACCAACAGGGCTTCGACGTTTACCACCAGCTGAACCTGGGCGCCCAGTGAATAAAAATCCCCAAAAATCACAAACGTCCGACGATTGCTCCCACACCGAAAGTGCCAGCAACTCAAGCTCTTGCTGCTACTCACCGGACTTTGGCAGTGCATCTACAGCACCACAGACATCGGGGTTCTGCGCTTTCTTTGACCAACAGGGCTTCGACGTTTATCACCAGCTGAACCTGGGCACCCGCTGAGAAAAATAAAAGAAAAATCACGAACATCGGACGATTGCTCCCATAGCAAAAGTGCCAGCCAGTCAAGCTCTTGCTGCTCCTCACCGGCCATTCCCAGCCCATCTACAGCACCACAGACATCGGGGCTCCGGGCTTTCCCTGACCAACAGGGCTTCGACGTTTACCACCAGCTGAACCTGGGCGCCCAGTGAATAAAAATCCCCCAAAATCACAAACGTCCGACGATTGCTCCCACACCCAAAGTGCCAGACAGTCAAGCTCTTGCTGCTCCTCACCGGCCATTGGCAGCGCATCTACAGCACCACAGACATCGGGGCTCCGGGCTTTCCCTGACCAACAGGGCTTCGACGTTTACCACCAGCTCAACCTGGGCGCCCATTGAAAGTAAAACCCCGAAAAATCACGACAGTCGGACGATTGCTCCGACACCGAAAGTGCCAGCAACTCAAGCTCCTGCTGCTACTCACCGGACTTTGGCAGTGCATCTACAGCACCACAGACATCGGGGTTCTGCGCTATCCCTGAACAACAGGGCTTCGACATTTACCATCAGCTGCACCTGGGCGCCCACTGAAAAAAATAAACGAAAAATAACGAACATCGGACGATTGCTCCCACAGTGAAAGTGCCAGCAACTCAAGCTCCTGCTGCTCCTCACCGGCCATTGGCAGCGCATCTACAGCACCACAGACATTGGGGCTCCGGGCTTTCCCTGACCAACAGGGCTTCGACGTTTAGCACCCGCTGCACCTGGGCTCCCACTGAAAAGAACCCCGAAAAATCACAAACGTCGGATGATTGCTCCCACACCAAAAGTGCCAGCAACACAAGCTCTTGCTGCTCCTCACCGGCCATTGGCAGCGCATCTACAGCACCACAGACATCGGGGCTCCGGGCTTTCCCTGACCAACAGGGCTTCGACGTTTACCACCAGCTGCACCTGGGTGCCCACTGAAAAAAAAACCCCGAAGAATCACGAACGTCGGACCATTGCTCCCACACCGAAAGTGCCAGCCTGTCAAGCTCTAGCTGCTCCTCACCGCCCATTCCCAGCGCATCTACAGCACCACAGACATCGGGGCTCCGGGCTTTCCCTGACCAACAGGGCTTCGACATTTACCACCAGCTGCAGCTGGGCGCCCACTGAAAAAAAACCCGAAAAATCATGAACATCGGACGATTGCTCCCACACCGAAAGTGACAGCAACTCAAGCTCTTGCTGCTCCTCACCAGCCATTGGCAGCGAATCTACAGCACCACAGACATTGGGCTTCTGCGCCTTCCCTGACCAACAGGGCTTCGACATTTACCACCAGCTGCACCTGGGTGCCCCCTGAAAAAAAAAACCCAAAAATCACAAACGTCCGACGATTCATCCCACACCGAAAGTGCCAGCCTGTCAAGCTCTTGCTGCTTGTCCCCGGCCATTGGCAGCGCATCTACAGCACCACAGACATCGGGGCTCTGGGCTTTCCCTGACCAACAGGGCTTCGATGTTTACCACCAGCTGCAAATGGGCGCGCACTGGAAGTAAAACCCTGAAAAATCACGAACGTCAAACGATTGCTCCCACACCGAAAGTGCCACCCAGTCAAGCTCTTGCTGCTCCTCACCGGCCATTGGCACCGCATCTACAGCACCAAAGACATCGGGGCTCCGGGCTTTCCCTGACCAACAGGGCTTCGACGTTTACCACCAGCTGAACCTGGGCGACCTCTGAAAAAAAATCCACGAAAAATCACGAACATCGGACGATTGCTCCCACACCGAAAGTGCCAGCCTGTCAAGCTCTTGCTGCTCCTCACCAGCCATTCCCAGCGCATCTACAGCACCACAGACATCGGGGCTCCGGGCTTTCCCTGACAAACAGGGCTTCGACGATTACCACCCGCTGCACCTGGGCGCCCACTGAAATAAAACCCCGAAAAATCACGAACGTCGGACGATTGCTCCCACAGCGAAAGTGCCAGCAACTCAAGCTCTTGCTGCTCCTCACCGGACTTTGGCAGTGCATCTACAGCACCACAGACATCGGGGTTCTGTGCTATCCCTGACCAACAGGGCTTCGACGTTTACCACCAGCTGCACCTGGGCGCCCACTGAAAAAAATAAAAGAAAAATCACGAACATCGGACGATTGCTCCCACACCGAAAGTGCCAGCCAGTCAAGCTCTTGCTGCTCCTCACCGGCCATTGGCAGCGCATCTACAGCACCACAGACATCGGGGCTCCGAGCTTTCCCTGAACAACAGGGCTTCGACATTTACCACCAGCTGCACCTGGTTACCCACTGAAATAAAACCCTGAAAAATCAAAAACGTCAAACGATTGCTCCCACACTGCAAGTGCCAGCAACTCAAGCTCTTGCTGCTCCTAACCGGCCATTCCCAGCGCATCTACAGCACCACAGACATCGGGGTTCTGCGCTTTCCCTGAACAACAGGGCTTCGACGTTTACCACCAGTTGCACCTGGGCACCCACTGATAAAAATAAACGAAAAATCACAAACATCGGACGATTGCTCCCACACCGAAAGTGCCAGCCAGTCAAGCTCTTGCTGCTCCTCACCGGAATTTGGCAGCCCATCTACAGCACCACAGACATCGGGGCTCCGGGCTTTCCCTGACCAACAGGGCTTCGACGTTTACCACCAGCTGCACCTGTGTGCCCACTGAAAGAAAAACCCCGAAAAATCACGAACATCGGACAATTGCTCCCACAACGAAAGTGCCAGCCAGTCAAGCTCTTGCTGCTCCTCACCGGCCATTGGCAGCGCATCTACAGCACCACAGACATCGGGGCTCCGGGCTTTCCATGACCAACAGGGCTTCGACGTTTAGCACCCGCTGCAGCTGGGCGTTCACTAAAAAAAAAACGAAAAATCATGAACATCGGACGATTGCTCCCACACCAAAAGTGCCAGCAACACAAGCTCTTGCTGGTCCATACCGGCCATTGGCAGCGCATCTACAGCACCAAAGACATCGGGGCTCTGGGCTTTCCCTGACCAACAGGGCTTCGACGTTTACCACCAGCTGAACCTGGGCGCCCAGTGAATAAAAATCCCCAAAAATCACAAACGTCCGACGATTGCTCCCACACCGAAAGTGCCAGCCTGTCAAGCTCTTGCTGCTACTCACCGGACTTTGGCAGTGCATCTACAGCACCACAGACATCGGGGTTCTGCGCTTTCTTTGACCAACAGGGCTTCGACGTTTACCACCAGCTGAACCTGGGCACCCGCTGAGAAAAATAAAAGAAAAATCACGAACATCGGACGATTGCTCCCATAGCAAAAGTGCCAGCCAGTCAAGCTCATGCTGCTCCTCACCGGCCATTCCCAGCCCATCTACAGCACCACAGATATCGGGGCTCCGGGCTTTCCCTGACCAACAGGACTTCGACGTTTACCACCAGCTGAACCTGGGCGCCCAGTGAATAAAAATCCCCAAAAATCACAAACGTCCGACGATTGCTCCCACACCCAAAGTGCCAGACAGTCAAGCTCTTGCTGCTCCTCACCGGCCATTGACAGCGCATCTACAGCACCACAGACATCGGGGCTCCGGGCTTTCCCTGACCAACAGGGCTTCGACGTTTACCACCAGCTCAACCTGGGCGCCCATTGAAAGTAAAACCCCGAAAAATCACGACAGTCGGACGATTGCTCCCACACCGAAAGTGCCAGCAACTCAAGCTCCTGCTGCTACTCACCGGACTTTGGCAGTGCATCTACAGCACCACAGACATCGGGGCTCCGGGCTTTCCCTGACCAACAGGGCTTCGACATTTACCATCAGCTGCACCTGGGCGCCCACTGAAAAAAATAAACGAAAAATCACGAACATCGGACGATTGCTCCCACAGTGAAAGTGCCAGCAACTCAAGCTCTTGCTGCTCCTCACCGGCCATTGGCAGCGCATCTACAGCACCACAGACATCGGGGCTCCGGGCTTTCCCTGACCAACAGGGCTTCGACGTTTACCACTCGCTGCACCTGGGCTCCCACTGAAAAGAACCCCGAAAAATCACAAACGTCGGATGATTGCTCCCACACCAAAAGTGCCAGCAACACAACCTCTTGCTGCTCCTCACTGCCCATTCCCAGCGCATCTACAGCACCACAGACATCGGGGCTCCGGGCTTTCCCTGACCAACAGGGCTTCGACATTTACCACCAGCTGCAGCTGGGCGCCCACTGAAAAAAAACCCGAAAAATCATGAACATCGGACGATTGCTCCCACACCGAAAGTGCCAGCAACTCAAGCTCTTGCTGCTCCTCACCAGCCATTGGCAGCGCATCTACAGCACCACAGACATTGGGGTTCTGCGCCTTCCCTGACCAACAGGGCTTCGACGTTTACCACCAGCTGCACCTGGGTGCCCCCTGAAAAAAAAATCCCAAAAATCACAAACGTCCGACGATTCCTCCCACACCGAAAGTGCCAGCCTGTCAAGCTCTTGCTGCTTGTCCCCGGCCATTGGCAGCGCATCTACAGCACCACAGACATCGGGGCTCTGGGCTTTCCCTGACCAACAGGGCTTCGATGTTTACCACCAGCTGCAAATGGGCGCGCACTGGAAGTAAAACCCGGAAAAATCACGAACGTCGGACGATTGCTCCCACACCGAAAGTGCCACCCAGTCAAGCTCTTGCTGCTCCTAAGCGGCCATTGGCAGCGCATCTACAGCACCAAAGACATCGGGGCTCCGGGCTTTCCCTGACCAACAGGGCTTCGACCTTTACCACCAGCTGAACCTGGGCGACCTCTGAAAAAAAATCCACGAAAAATCACGAACATCGGACGATTGCTCCCACACCGAAAGTGCCAGCCTGTCAAGCTCTTGCTGCTCCTCACCAGCCATTCCCAGCGCATCTACAGCACCACAGACATCGGGGCTACGGGCTTTCCCTGACAAAAAGGGCTTCGACGATTACCACCCGCTGCACCTGGGCGCCCACTGAAAAGAACCCCGAAAAATCACAAACGTCGGATGATTGCTCCCACACCAAAAGTGCCAGCAACACAAGCTCTTGCTGCTCCTCACCGCCCATTCCTAGCGCATCTACAGCACCACAGACATCTGGGCTCCGGGCTTTCCCTGACCAACAGGGCTTCGACGTTTACCACCAGCTGCACCTGGGCGCCCACTGAAAAAAATAAAAGAAAAATCACGAACATCGGACGATTGCTCCCACACCGAAAGTGCCAGCCAGTCAAGCTCTTGCTGCTCCTCACCGGCCATTGGCAGCGCATCTACAGCACCACAGACATCGGGGCTCCGAGCTTTACCTGAACAGCAGGGCTTCGACATTTACCACCAGCTGCACCTGGTTACCCACTGAAATAAAACCCTGAAAAATCAAAAACGTCAAACGATTGCTCCCACACTGCAAGTGCCAGCAACTCAAGCTCTTCCTGCTACTCACCTCCCATTCCCAGCGCATCTACAACACCACAGACATCGGGGCTCCGAGCTTTCCCTGACCAACAGGGCTTCGACGTTTACCACCAGCTGCACCTGGGCGCCCACTGAAATAAAACCCCGAAAAATAAAAAACGTCGGACGATTCCTCCCACACCGAAAGTGCCAGCAACTCAAGCTCTTGCTGCTACTCACCGGCCATTGGCAGCGCATCTACAGCACCACAGACATCGGGGCTCCAGGCTTTCCCTAACGAACCGGGCTTCGACATTTACCACCAGCTGAACCTGGGCGCCCAGTGAATAAAAATCCCCAAAAATCACAAACGTCCGACGATTGCTCCCACAGCGAAAGTGCCAGCCAGTCAAGCTCTTGCTGTTCCTCACTGGCCATTGGCAGCGCATCTACAGCACCAAAGAGATCGCGGCTCCGGGCTTTCCCTGACCAACAGGGCTTCGACATTTACCACCAGCTGCACCTGGTTACCCACTGAAAAAAAACCCTGAAAAATCAAAAACGTCGGACGATTGATCCCACACCAAAAGTGCCAGCAACACAAGCTCTTGCTGCTCCTCACCGGCCACTGGCAGCGCATCTACAGCACCACAGACATCGGGGCTCCGGGCTTTCCATGACCAACAGGGCTTCGACGTTTAGCACCCGCTGCAGCTGGGCGCTCACTAAAAAAAAAACGAAAAATCATGAACATCGGACGATTGCTCCCACACCGAAAGTGCCAGCAACACAAGCTCTTGCTGCTCCACACCGGCCATTGGCAGCGCATCTACAGCACCACAGACATCGGGGCTCCGGGCTTTCCCTGACCAACAGGGCTTCGACGTTTACCACCAGCTGCACCTGGGCGCCCACTGAAAAAAAAACCCTGAAAAATCACGAACATCGGACGATTGCTCCCACACCAAAAGTGCCAGCAACACAAGCTCTTGCTGCTCCTCACCGGCCATTCCCAGCGCATCTACAGCACCACAGACATCGGGGCTCTGGGCTTTCCCGGACCAACAGGGCTTCGACGTTTACCATCAGCTGCACCTGGGCGCCCACTGAAAAGAACCCCGAAAAATCACGAACATCGGACGATTGCTCCCACACCGAAAGTGCCAGCAACTCAAGCTCTTGCTGCTCCTCACCGGCCACTGGCAGCGCATCTACAGCACCACAGACATCGGGGCTCCGGGCTTTCCCTGACGAACCGGGCTTCGACATTTACCACCAGCTGCACCTGGGTGCCCCCTGAAAAAAAAACCCCAAAAATCACAAACGTCCGACGATTGCTCCCACAACGAAAGTGCCAGCCAGTCAAGCTCTTGCTGCTCCATACCGGCCATTGGCAGCGCATCTACAGCACCAAAGACATCGGGGCTCCGGGCTTTCCCTGACCAACAGGGCTTCGACCTTTACCACCAGCTGAACCTGGGCGACCTCTGAAAAAAAATCCACGAAAAATCACGAACATCGGACGATTGCTCCCACACCGAAAGTGCCAGCCTGTCAAGCTCTTGCTGCTCCTCACCAGCCATTCCCAGCGCATCTACAGCACCACAGACATCGGGGCTACGGGCTTTCCCTGACAAAAAGGGCTTCGACGATTACCACCCGCTGCACCTGGGCGCCCACTGAAAAGAACCCCGAAAAATCACGAACGTCGGACGATTGCTCCCACACCAAAAGTGCCAGCAACACAAGCTCTTGCTGCTCCTCACCGCCCATTCCTAGCGCATCTACAGCACCACAGACATCTGGGCTCCGGGCTTTCCCTGACCAACAGGGCTTCGACATTTACCACCAGCTGCACCTGGGCGCCCACTGAAAAAAATAAAAGAAAAATCACGAACATCGGACGATTGCTCCCACACCGAAAGTGCCAGCCAGTCAAGCTCTTGCTGCTCCTCACCGGCCATTGGCAGCGCATCTACAGCACCACAGACATCGGGGCTCCGAGCTTTACCTGAACAGCAGGGCTTCGACATTTACCACCAGCTGCACCTGGTTACCCACTGAAATAAAACCCTGAAAAATCAAAAACGTCAAACGATTGCTCCCACACTGCAAGTGCCAGCAACTCAAGCTCTTCCTGCTACTCACCTCCCATTCCCAGCGCATCTACAACACCACAGACATCGGGGCTCCGAGCTTTCCCTGACCAACAGGGCTTCGACGTTTACCACCAGCTGCACCTGGGCGCCCACTGAAATAAAACCCCGAAAAATAAAAAACGTCGGACGATTCCTCCCACACCGAAAGTGCCAGCAACTCAAGCTCTTGCTGCTACTCACCGGCCATTGGCAGCGCATCTACAGCACCACAGACATCGGGGCTCCAGGCTTTCCCTAACGAACCGGGCTTCGACATTTACCACCAGCTGAACCTGGGCGCCCAGTGAATAAAAATCCCCAAAAATCACAAACGTCCGACGATTGCTCCCACAGCGAAAGTGCCAGCCAGTCAAGCTCTTGCTGTTCCTCACTGGCCATTGGCAGCGCATCTACAGCACCAAAGAGATCGCGGCTCCGGGCTTTCCCTGACCAACAGGGCTTCGACATTTACCACCAGCTGCACCTGGTTACCCACTGAAAAAAAACCCTGAAAAATCAAAAACGTCGGACGATTGATCCCACACCAAAAGTGCCAGCAACACAAGCTCTTGCTGCTCCTCACCGGCCACTGGCAGCGCATCTACAGCACCACAGACATCGGGGCTCCGGGCTTTCCATGACCAACAGGGCTTCGACGTTTAGCACCCGCTGCAGCTGGGCGCTCACTAAAAAAAAAACGAAAAATCATGAACATCGGACGATTGCTCCCACACCGAAAGTGCCAGCAACACAAGCTCTTGCTGCTCCACACCGGCCATTGGCAGCGCATCTACAGCACCACAGACATCGGGGCTCCGGGCTTTCCCTGACCAACAGGGCTTCGACGTTTACCACCAGCTGCACCTGGGCGCCCACTGAAAAAAAAACCCTGAAAAATCACGAACATCGGACGATTGCTCCCACACCAAAAGTGCCAGCAACACAAGCTCTTGCTGCTCCTCACCGGCCATTCCCAGCGCATCTACAGCACCACAGACATCGGGGCTCTGGGCTTTCCCGGACCAACAGGGCTTCGACGTTTACCATCAGCTGCACCTGGGCGCCCACTGAAAAGAACCCCGAAAAATCACGAACATCGGACGATTGCTCCCACACCGAAAGTGCCAGCAACTCAAGCTCTTGCTGCTCCTCACCGGCCACTGGCAGCGCATCTACAGCACCACAGACATCGGGGCTCCGGGCTTTCCCTGACGAACCGGGCTTCGACATTTACCACCAGCTGCACCTGGGTGCCCCCTGAAAAAAAAACCCCAAAAATCACAAACGTCCGACGATTGCTCCCACAACGAAAGTGCCAGCCAGTCAAGCTCTTGCTGCTCCATACCGGCCATTGGCAGCGCATCTACAGCACCAAAGACATCGGGGCTCCGGGCTTTCCCTGACCAACAGGGCTTCGACGTTTACCACCAGCTGCACCTGGGCGCCCCCTGAAATAAAACCCCGAAAAATCACGAACGTCAGACGATTGCTCCCACAACGAAAGTGCCAGCCAGTCAAGCTCTTGCTGCTCCTCACCGGCCATTCCCAGCACATCTACAGCACCACAGACATCGGGGCTCCGGGCTTTCCCTGACCAACAGGGCTTCGACGTTTACCACCCGCTGCACATGGGCGCCCACTAAAAAAAATAAACGAAATATCACAAACATGAGACGATTCCTGCCACACCTTAAATGCCAGCCAGTCAAGCTCATGCTGCTTCTCACCAGCCATTCCCAGCGCATCTACAGCACCACAGACATCGGGGCTCCGGGCTTTGCCTGACCAACAGAGCTTCGACATTTACCACCAGCTGCACCTGGTTACCCACTGAAAAAAAAACCCTAAAAAATCAAAAACGTCGGACAATTGCTCCCACACCGAAAGTGCCAGCCAGTCAAGCTCTTGCTGCGCCTCACCGGCCATTCCCAGCGCATCTACAGCACCACAGACATCAGGGCTCTGGACTTTCCCTGACGAACAGTGCTTCGACGTTAACCACCCGCTGCACCTGGGCTCCCACTGAAAAGAACCCCCGAAAAATCACGAACATCGGACGATTGCTCCCACACCAAAAGTGCCCGCCAGTCAAGCTCTTGCTGCTCCTCCCCGGCCATTGGAGGCGCATCTACAGCGCCACAGACATCGGGGCTCCGGGCTTTCCCTGACCAACAGGGCTTCGACATTTACAACCAGCTGCACCTGGGCGCCCACTGAAATAAAACCCCGAAAAATCACGAACGTCGGACGATTGCTGCCACACCGAAAGTGCCAGCCAGTCAAGCTCATGCTGCTACTCCCCTCCCATTCCCAGCGCATCTACAGCACCACAGAGATCGGGGCTCTGGGCTTTCCCTGACCAACAGGGCTTCGACGTTTACCACCAGCTGAAGCTGGGCGCCCACTGAAAATAACCCCGAAAAATCACGAACGTCGGACGATTGCACCCACATCGAAAGTGCCAGCACGTCAGCCTCTTGCTGCTCCTCCCCGGCCATTGGCCGCGCATCTACAGCACTGCAGACATCGGGGCTACGGGCTTTCCCTGACCAACACAGCTTCGACGTTTACCACCAGCTGAACCTGGGCGCCCACTGAAAGTAAAACCCTGAAAAATCACGAACGTCGGACGATTACTCCCACACCAAAAGTGCCAGGAACTCAAGCTCTTGCTGCTCCTCACCGGCCATTGCCAGCGCATCTACAGCACCACAGACATCGGGGCTCCGGGCTTTCCCTGAACAACAGGGCTTCGACGTTTACCACCAGCTGCACCTGGGCGCCCAGTGAATAAAAATCCCCAAAAATCACAAACGTCCGACGATTGCTCCCACACCCAACGTGCCAGACAGTCAAGCTCTTGCTGCTCCTCACCAGCCATTGGAGGCGCATCTACAGCACCACAGACATCGGGGCTCCGAGCTTTCCCTGACCAACAGGGCTTCGAAGTTTACCAACAGCTGCACCTGGGCGCCCACTGAAATAAAACCCCGAAAAATCACGAACGTCGAACGATTCCTCCCACACCAAAAGTGCCAGCAACTCAAGCTCTTGCTGCTCCTCACCGGACTTTGGGAGTGCATCTACAGCACCACAGACATTGGGGTTCTGCGCTTTCCCTGACCAACAGGGCTTCGACGTTTACCACCAGCTGCACCTGGGCGCCCACTGAAAAAAAATCCCGAAAAATCACGAACGTCGGACGATTGCTCCCACACCGAAAGTGCCAGCCAGTCAAGCTCTTGCTGCTCCGCACCGGCCGTTCCCAGCGCATCTACAGCACCACAGATATCGGGGCTCCGGGCTTTCCCTGACCAACAGGGCTTCGAAGTTTACCACCAGCTGCACCTGGGCGCCCACTGAAATAAAACCCCGAAAAATCACGAACGTCGAACGATTGCTCCAACACCAAAAGTGCCAGCAACTCAAGCCCTTGCTGCTCCTCCCCAGCCATTGGCAGCGCATCTACAGCACCACAGACATCGGGGCTCCGAGCTTTCCCTGACCAACAGGGCTTCGACGTTTACCACCAGCTGCACCTGGGCGCCCACTGAAATAAAACCCCGAAAAATAACAAACGTCGGACGATTCCTCCCACACCGAAAGTGCCAGCAACTCAAGCTCTTGCTGCTACTCACCGGACTTTGGCAGTGCATCTACAGCACCACAGACATCGGGGCTCCGGGCTTTCCCTGACCAACAGGGCTTCGACGTTTACCACCAGCTGCACCTGATTGCCCACTGAAAAAAAACCCTGAAAAATCAAAAGCGTCGGACGATTGATCCCACACCGAAAGTGCCAGCAACTCAAGCTCTTGCTGCTCCTCACCGGCCAATGGCAGCGCATCTACAGCACCACAGACATCGGGGCTCTGGGCTTTCCCTGACCAACAGGGCTTCGACTTTTAACACCAGGTGAACCTGTGCGCCCCCTGAAAAAAAAACCCCAAAAATCACAAATGTCGGACGATTCCTGCCACACCTTAAATCCCAGCCTGTCAAGCTCTTGCTGCTCCTCACCGCACATTCCCAGCGCATCTACAGCACCACAGATATCGGGGCTCCGGGCTTTCCCTGACCAACAGGGCTTCGACGTTTACCACCAGCTGCACCTGGGAGCCCACGGAAAAAAACCCCGAAAAATCACGAACGTCGGACGATTCCTCCCACACCGAAAGTGCCAGCCTGTCAAGCTCTTGCTGCTCCTCACCGGACTTTGGCAGTTCATCTACAGCACCACAGACATCGGGGTTCTGCGCTTTCCCTGAACAACAGGGCTTCGACGTTTACCACCAGCTGCACCTGGGCGCCCACTGAAAAAAATAAACGAAAAATCACGAACATCGGACGATTGCTCCCACACCGAAAGTGCCAGCCTGTCAAGCTCTTGCTGCTCCTCACCGGTCATTCCCAGCGCATCTACAGCACCACAGACATCGGGGTTCTGCGCTTTCCCTGACCAACAGGGCTTCGACGATTACCACCAGCTGCACCTGGGCGCCCACTGAAAAAAAACCCTGAAAAATCAAAAACGTGAAACGATTGCTCACACACTGCAAGTGCCAGCAACTCAAGCTCTTCCTGCTACTCGCCTCCCATTCCCAGCGCATCTACAACACCACAGACATCGGGGCTCCGAGCTTTCCCTGACCAACAGGGCTTCGACGTTTACCACCAGCTGCACCTGGGCGCCCACTGAAATAAAACCCCGAAAAATAAAAAACGTCGGACGATTCCTCCCACACCGAAAGTGCCAGCAACTCAAGCTCTTGCTGCTACTCACCGGCCATTGGCAGCGCATCTACAGCACCACAGACATAGGGGCTCCGGGCTTTCCCTGACCAACAGGGCTTCGACGTTTACCACCAGCTGAACCTGGGCGCCCACTGAAGAAAATAAACGAAAAATCACGAACATCGCACGATTGCTCCCACAGCGAAAGTGCCAGCCAGTCAAGCTCTTGCTGTTCCTCACTGGCCATTGGCAGCGCATCTACAGCACCAAAGAGATCGCGGCTCCGGGCTTTCCCTGACCAACAGGGCTTCGACATTTACCACCAGCTGCACCTGGGCTCCCACTGAAAAAAAACCCTGAAAAATCAAAAACGTCGGACGATTGATCCCACACCAAAAGTGCCAGCAACACAAGCTCTTGCTGCTCCTCACCGGCCACTGGCAGCGCATCTACAGCACCACAGACATCGGGGCTCCGGGCTTTCCATGACCAACAGGGCTTCGACGTTTAGCACCCGCTGCAGCTGGGCGCTCACTAAAAAAAAAACGAAAAATCATGAACATCGGACGATTGCTCCCACACCAAAAGTGCCAGCAACACAAGCTCTTGCTGCTCCACACCGGCCATTGGCAGCGCATCTACAGCACCACAGACATCGGGGCTCCGGGCTTTCCCTGACCAACAGGGCTTCGACGTTTACCACCAGCTGCACCTGGGCGCCCACTGAAAAAAAAACCCTGAAAAATCACGAACATCGGACGATTGCTCCCACACCAAAAGTGCCAGCAACACAAGCTCTTGCTGCTCCTCACCGGCCATTCCCAGCGCATCTACAGCACCACAGACATCGGGGCTCTGGGCTTTCCCGGACCAACAGGGCTTCGACGTTTACCATCAGCTGCACCTGGGCGCCCACTGAAAAGAACCCCGAAAAATCACGAACATCGGACGATTGCTCCCACACCGAAAGTGCCAGCAACTCAAGCTCTTGCTGCTCCTCACCGGCCACTGGCAGCGCATCTACAGCACCACAGACATCGGGGCTCCGGGCTTTCCCTGACGAACCGGGCTTCGACATTTACCACCAGCTGCACCTGGGTGCCCCCTGAAAAAAAAACCCCAAAAATCACAAACGTCGGACGATTCCTGCCACACCTTAAATGCCAGCCTGTCAAGCTCTTGCTGCTCCTCACCGGCCATTCCCAGCGCATCTACAACACCGCAGACATTGGGGCTCCGGGCTTTCCCTGACCAACAGGGCTTCGACGTTTACCACTCGCTGAACCTGGGCTCCCACTGAAAAGAACCCCGAAAAATCACGAACATCGGACGATTGCTCCCACACCGAAAGTTCCAGCCAGTCAAGCTCTTGCTGCTCCTCCCCGGCCACTGGCAGCGCATCTACAACACCGCAGACATCGGGGCTCCGAGCTTTCCCTGACGAACAGGGCTTCGACGTTTACCACTCGCTGTACCTGGGCTCCCACTGAAAAGAACCCCGAAAAATCACGAACATCGGACGATTGCTCCCACACCCAACGTTCCAGCCAGTCAAGCTCTTGCTGCTCCTCCCCGGCCACTGGCAGCGCATCTACAGCACCGCAGATATCGGGGCTCCGGGCTTTCCCTGACCAACAGGGCTTCGACGTTTACCACCAGCTGCACCTGGGCGCCCCCTGAAATAAAACCCCGAAAAATCACAAACGTCGGACGATTCCTCCCACACAAAAAGTGCCAGCAACTCAAGCTCTTGCTGTTCCTCACGGGACTTTGGCAGTGCATCTACAGCACCACAGACATCACAGCTCCGGGCATTCCCTGACCAACAGGGCTTCGACGTTAACCACCCGCTGCACCTGGGCTCCCACTGAAAAGAACCCCCGAAAAATCACGAACATCGGACGATTGCTCCCACACCAAAAGTGCCCGCCAGTCAAGCTCTTGCTGCTCCTCCCCGGCCATTGGAGGCGCATCTACAGCGCCACAGACATCGGGGCTCCGGGCTTTCCCTGACCAACAGGGCTTCGACATTTACAACCAGCTGCACCTGGGCGCCCACTGAAATAAAACCCCGAAAAATCACGAACGTCGGACGATTGCTGCCACACCGAAAGTGCCAGCCAGTCAAGCTCATGCTGCTACTCCCCTCCCATTCCCAGCGCATCTACAGCACCACAGAGATCGGGGCTCTGGGCTTTCCCTGACCAACAGGGCTTCGACGTTTACCACCAGCTGAAGCTGGGCGCCCACTGAAAATAACCCCCAAAAATCACGAACGTCGGACGATTGCACCCACATCGAAAGTGCCAGCACGTCAGCCTCTTGCTGCTCCTCCCCGGCCATTGGCCGCGCATCTACAGCACTGCAGACATCGGGGCTACGGGCTTTCCCTGACCAACACAGCTTCGACGTTTACCACCAGCTGAACCTGGGCGCCCACTGAAAGTAAAACCCTGAAAAATCACGAACGTCGGACGATTACTCCCACACCAAAAGTGCCAGGAACTCAAGCTCTTGCTGCTCCTCACCGGCCATTGCCAGCGCATCTACAGCACCACAGACATCGGGGCTCCGGGCTTTCCCTGAACAACAGGGCTTCGACGTTTACCACCAGCTGCACCTGGGCGCCCAGTGAATAAAAATCCCCAAAAATCACAAACGTCCGACGATTGCTCCCACACCCAACGTGCCAGACAGTCAAGCTCTTGCTGCTCCTCACCAGCCATTGGAGGCGCATCTACAGCACCACAGACATCGGGGCTCTGGGCTTTCCCTGACCAACAGGGCTTCGACGTTTACCACCAGCTGCACCTGGGCGCCCACTGAAAAAAAATACCGAAAAATCACGAACGTCGGACGATTGCTCCCACACCGAAAGTGCCAGCCAGTCAAGCTCTTGCTGCTCCGCACCGGCCGTTCCCAGCGCATCTACAGCACCACAGATATCGGGGCTCCGGGCTTTCCCTGACCAACAGGGCTTCGAAGTTTACCACCAGCTGCACCTGGGCGCCCACTGAAATAAAACCCCGAAAAATCACGAACGTCGAACGATTGCTCCAACACCAAAAGTGCCAGCAACTCAAGCCCTTGCTGCTCCTCCCCGGCCATTGGCAGCGCATCTACAGCACCACAGATATCGGGGCTCCAAGCTTTCCCTGACCAACAGGGCTTCGACGTTTACCACCAGCTGCACCTGGGCGCCCACTGAAATAAAACCCCGAAAAATAACAAACGTCGGACGATTCCTCCCACACCAAAAGTGCCAGCACCTCAAGCTCTTGCTGCTACTCACCGGACTTTGGCAGTGCATCTACAGCACCACAGACATCGGGGCTCCGGGCTTTCCCTGACCAACAGGGCTTCGACGTTTACCACCAGCTGCACCTGATTGCCCACTGAAAAAAAACCCTGAAAAATCAAAAGCGTCAGACGATTACTCCCACACCGAAAGTGCCAGCAACTCAAGCTCTTGCTGCTCCTCACCGGCCAATGGCAGCGCATCTACAGCACCACAGACATCGGGGCTCTGGGCTTTCCCTGACCAACAGGGCTTCGACTTTTAACACCAGGTGAACCTGTGCGCCCCCTGAAAAAAAAACCCCAAAAATCACAAATGTCGGACGATTCCTGCCACACCTTAAATCCCAGCCAGTCAAGCTCTTGCTGCTCCTCACCGCACATTCCCAGCGCATCTACAGCACCACAGATATCGGGGCTCCGGGCTTTCCCTGACCAACAGGGCTTCGACGTTTACCACCAGCTGCACCTGGGAGCCCACGGAAAAAAACCCCGAAAAATCACGAACGTCGGACGATTCCTCCCACACCGAAAGTGCCAGCCTGTCAAGCTCTAGCTGCTCCTCACCGGACTTTGGCAGTTCATCTACAGCACCACAGACATCGGGGTTCTGCGCTTTCCCTGAACAACAGGGCTTCGACGTTTACCACCAGCTGCACCTGGGCGCCCACTGAAAAAAATAAACGAAAAATCACGAACATCGGACGATTGCTCCCACACCGAAAGTGCCAGCCTGTCAAGCTCTTGCTGCTCCTCACCGGTCATTCCCAGCGCATCTACAGCACCACAGACATCGGGGTTCTGCGCTTTCCCTGACCAACAGGGCTTCGACGATTACCACCAGCTGCACCTGGGCGACCTCTGAAATAAAACCCCGAAATATAACAAACGTCGGACGATTGCTCCCACACCGAAAGTGCCAGCCAGTCAAGCTCTTGCTGTTCCTCACCGGCCATTGGCAGCGCATCTACAACACCACAGACATCGCGGCTCCGGGCTTTCCCTGACCAACAGGGATTTGACGTTTACCACCAGTTGAACCTGGGCGCCCACTGAAAAGAACCCCGAAAAATCACGAACGTCGGACGATTGCTCCCACACCGAAAGTGCCAGAAACTCAAGCTCTTGCTGCTCCTCCCCGGCCATTGGCAGCGCATCTACAGCACCACAGACATCGGGGCTCCGGGCTTTCCCTGACCAACAGGGCTTCGACGTTTACCACCCGCTGCACCTGGGCGCCCACTGAAAAAAATAAACGAAAAATCACGAACGTCGGACGATTGCTCCCACACCGAAATTGCCAGCCCGTCAAGGTGTAGGTGCTCCTCACCAGCCATTCCCAGCGCATCTACAGCACCACAGACATCGGGGCTCTGGGCTTTCCCTGACCAACAGGGCTTCGACATTTACCACCAGCTGAACCTGGGCGCCCACTGAAAAAAATAAACGAAAAATCATGAACATCGGACGATTGCTCCCACACCGAAAGTGCCAGCAACTCAAGCTCTTGCTGCTACTCACCGGACTTTGGCAGTGCATCTACAGCACCACAGACATCGGGGTTCTGCGCTTTCCCTGACCAACAGGGCTTCGACGTTTACCACCAGCTGCACCGGGGCGCTCACTGAAAAAAATAAACGAAAAATCACAAACATCGGACGATTGCTCCCACACCGAAAGTGCCAGCAACTCAAGCTCTTGCTGCTCCTCACCGGCCATTCCCAGCGCATCTACAGCACCACAGACATCGGGGCTCCGGGCTTTGCCTGACCAACAGGGCTTCGACGATTACCACCAGCTGCACCTGGGCGCCCACTGAAAAAAATAAACGAAATATCACGAACATCAGACGATTGCTCCCACAACGAAAGTGCCAGCCAGTCAAACTCTTGTTGCTCCTCCCCGGGCATTCCCAGCGCATCTACAGCACCACAGACATCGGGGCTCCGGGCTTTCCCTGACCAACAGGGCTTCAACATTTACCATCAGCTGCACCTGGGTTCCCACTGAAAAAAATAAACGAAAAATCACGAACATCAGACGATTGCTCCCACACCAAAAGTGCCAGCCAGTCAAGCTCTTGCTGCTTCTCACCGGCCGTTGCCAGCGCATCTACAGCACCACAGACATCGGGGCTCCGGGCTTTCCCTGACCAACAGGGCTTAGAAGTTTACCACCAGCTGCACCTGGGCGCCCACTGAAATAAAACCCCGAAAAATCACGAACGTCGGACGATTGCTCCCACACCAAAAGTGCCAGCAACTCAAGCTCTTGCTGGTCCTAACCGGCCATTCCTAGCGCATCTACAGCACCACAGACATCGGGGCTCCGGGCTTTCCCTGACCAACAGGGCTTCGACGTTTACCACCAGCTGAACCTGGGCTCCCACTGAAATAAAACCCCGAAAAATCACGAACGTCGGACGATTGCTCCCACACCAAAAGTGCCAGACAGTCAAGCTCTTGCTGCTACTCACCAGACTTTGGCAGTGCATCTACAGCACCACAGACATCAGGGTTCTGCGCTTTCTTTGACCAACAGGGCTTCGACGTTTACCACCAGCTGAACCTGGGCACCCGCTGAGAAAAATAAAAGAAAAACCACGAACATCGGACGATTGCTCCCACAGCAAAAGTGCCAGCCAGTCAAGCTCTTGCTGCTCCTCACCGGCCACTCCCAGCCCATCTACAGCACCACAGACATCGGGGCTCCGGGCTTTCCCTGACCAACAAGGCTTAGAAGTTTACCACCAGCTGAACCTGGGCGCCCACTGAAATAAAACCCCGAAAAATCACGAACGTCCGACGATTGCTCCCACACCCAAAGTGCCAGCCAGTCAAGCTCTTGCTGCTCCTCACCGGACAGTGGCAGCGCATCTACAACACCACAGACATCGGGGCTCCGGGCTTTCCCTGACCAACAGGGCTTCGACATTTACCACCAGCTGCACCTGGGCTCCCACTGAAAAGAACCCCGAAAAATCACAAACGTCGGACGATTGCTCCGACACCAAAAGTGCCAGCCAGTCAAGCTCTTGCTGCTCCTCACCGGCCATTGGCAGCGCATCTACAGCACCACAGACATCGGGGCTCCGGGCTTTCCCTGACCAACAGGGCTTCGACGTTTACCACCAGCTGCACCTGGGCTCCCACTGAAAATAACCCCGAAAAATCACGAACGTCGGACGATTGCACCCACATCGAAAGTGCCATCATGTCAGCCTCTTGCTGCTCCTCACCGGCCATTGGCAGCGCATCTACAGCACCACAGACATCGGGGCTCCGAGCTTTCCCTGATTAACAGGGCTTCGATGTTTACCACCAGCTGCACCTGGGCGCCCACTGAAAAAAACCCCCAAAAATCACGAACGTCGGATGATTGCACCCACATCGTAAGTGCCAGCATGTCAGCCTCTTGCTGCTCCTCACTGGCCATTGGCAGCGCATCTACAGCACCACAGACATCGGGGCTCCGCGCTTTCCCTGACCAACAGGGCTTCGACGTTTACCACCAGTTGCACCTGGGCACCCACTGAAAAAAA
Source organism: Chlamydotis macqueenii (assembly GCF_036417535.1). Lineage (NCBI taxonomy): Eukaryota > Metazoa > Chordata > Aves > Otidiformes > Otididae > Chlamydotis > Chlamydotis macqueenii. The sequence continues at coordinate 157,917 of NW_028239116.1, forward strand.
AATCCCCTAAAATCACGAACATCAGACGATTGCTCCCACACCGAAAGTGCCAGCCAGTCAAACTCTTTGTGCTCCTCACCGGACATTGGCAGCACATCTACAGCACCACAGACATCGGGGTTCTGCGCTTTCCCTGACCAACAGGGCTTCTACGTTTACCACCAGCTGAACCTGGGCGCCCGCTGAAAAAAATAAACGAAAAATCATGAACATCGGACGATTGCTCCCACACCGAAAGTGCCAGCCAGTCAAGCTCTTGCTGCTCCTCCCCGGCCATTGGCAGCGAATCTACAACACCACAGACATCGGGGCTCCAAGCTTTCCCTGACCAACAGGGCTTCGACGTTTACCACCAGCTGAACCTGGGCGCCCACTGAAATAAAACCCTGAAAAATCAAAAACGACGGACGATTGGTCCCACACCGAAAGTGCCAGCCAGTCAAGCTCTTGCTGCTCCTCACCGGCCATTGGCAGCGCATCTACAGCACCACAGACATCGGGGCTCCGGGCTTTCCCTGACCATCAGGGCTTCGACATTTACCAACAGCTGCACCTGGGTGCCCCCTGAAAAAAAAACCCCAACAATCACAAATGTCGGACGATTCCTGCCACACCTTAAATGCCAGCCTGTCAACCTCTTGCTGCTCCTCACCGGCCATTGCCAGCCCATCTACAGCACCACAGACATCGGGGCTCCGGGCTTTCCCTGACCAACAGGGCTTCGACGTTTACCACCCGCTGCACCTGGGCGCCCACTGAAAAAAATAAACGAAAAATCACAAACGTCGGACGATTGCTCCCACACCGAAAGTGCCAGCCAGTCAAGCTCTTGCTGCTCCTCACCAGCCATTGCCAGCCCATCTACAGCACCACAGACATCGGGGCTCCGGGCTTTCCCTGACCAACAGGCCTTCGACATTTACCACCAGCTGCACATGGGTGCACCCTAAAAAAAAAACCCCAACAATCGCAAATGTCGGACGATTCCTGCCACACCTTAAATGCCAGCCTGTCAACCTCTTGCTGCTCCTCACCGCCCATTCCAGCGCATCTACAACACCACAGACATCAGGGCTCCGGGCTTTCCCTGACAACAGGCTTCGACGTTTACCACCAGCTGCACCTGGTTAACCACTGAAAAAAAACCCTGAAAAATCACGAACGTTGGACGATTACTCCCACACCGAAAGTGCCAGCCTGTCAAGCTCTTGCTGCTCCTCCCCGGCCATTGGCAGCGCATCTACAGCACCACAGATATCGGGGCTCCGGGCTTTCCCTGACCAACAGGGCTTCGACGTTTACCACCAGCTGCACCGGGGCGCCCACTGAAAAAAAACCGCAAAAATCACGAACGTCGGACGATTGCACCCACATCGAAAGTGCCAGCATGTCAGCCCCTTGCTGCTCCTCACCGGCTATTGGCAGCGCATCTACAGCACCACAGACATCGGGGCTCCGGGCTTTCCCTGACGAACAGGGCTTCGACATTTACCACCAGCTGCACCTGGGTGCCCCCTGAAAAAAAAACCCCAAAAATCACAAATGTCGGACGATTCCTGCCACACCTTAAATGCCAGCCTGCCAAGCTCTTGCTGCTACTCACCGGCCATTCCCAGCGCATCTACAGCACCACAGACATCAGGGCTCTGGAGTTTCCCTGACGAACAGGGCTTCGACGTTTACCACCAGCTGCACCTGGGCTCCCACTGAAAAAAAACCCTGAAAAATCAAAAACGTCGGACGATTGCTCCCACACCAAAAGTGCCAGCAACTCAATCTCTTGCTGCTCCTCACCGGCCATTGGCAGCGCATCTACAGCACCACAGACATCGGGGCTCCGGGCTTTCCCTGACGAACAGGGCTTCGACATTTACCACCAGCTGAACCTGGGCGCCCACTGAAATAAAACCCCCAAAAATCACGAACGTCGGACGATTGCTCCCACACCGAAAGTGCCAGCCTGTCAAGCTCTTGCTGCTCCTCACCGGCCATTCCCAGCGCATCTAGAGCACCACAGACATCGGGGCTCCGGGCTTTCCCTGACCAACAGGGCTTAGAAGTTTACTACCAGCTGAACCTGGGCGCCCACTGGAAAAAAAATCCCCAAATATCACAAACGTCGGACGATTGCTCCCACACCGAATGTCCCAGCCAGTCACGCTCATGCTCCTCCTCACCGGCCATTGGCAGTGCATCTACAGCACCACAGACATCGGGGCTCTGGGCTTTCCTGACCAAAGGGGCTTCGACGTTTACCACCAGCTGAACCTGGGCGCCCACTGAAATAAAACCCCGAAAAATCACAAACGTCGGACGATTACTCCCACAGGAAAAGTGCCAGCCAGTCAAGCTCTTGCAGCTACTCACCGGACTTTGGCAGTGCATCTACCGCACCACAGACATCGGGGTTCTGCGCTTTCCCTGACCAACAGGGCTTCGACGTTTACCACTCGCTGAACCTGGGCTCCCGCTGAAAAGAACCCCGAAAAATCACGAACGTCGGACGATTCCTCCCACACCGAAAGTTCCAGCCAGTCAAGCTCTTGCTGCTCCTCCCCGGCCATTGGCAGCGCATCTACAGCACCACAGACATCGCGGCTCCGGCTGAGCCGATTCGTGTCCTTCTTGAACAAGGAGATTTATGTGATGGGTGCCATCCTGTAGGTGCCATCCTGTTCTCGAATCCTTGCTCCTTTTAATCACTCCCTCCCTCCCTCGAGATAATGTGAGACTGTTTCTTGCTCCAAACCAGACTTCCCCCGCCCACTAATTGCTTCTTCAAACTATATGGTTAGAAGGTTACTGGTTTTATACCCTTCATCTTTATGAGCCCCCCCCCGCTCCCTCCTTTCGCAGTCCTGCATGCCATTTTTACATAGCCAGGTGCCTGTGGCTGACCTTGTGTATTTAATGTAACTTTCTTGA